>NW_015387384.1:311573-332019 GCF_001527695.2 Protobothrops mucrosquamatus
CTTTTGGTGTTGCTCGCCCATTTCCCCTTTTACTGCATCCCCACTCCTTCTTCTCTACCTTCTTTCTCCCCTTCTCTTTCTTCCCTACTTCCCTCTTCTTCCTCTCCTCTCCTCTTCTCTTTCACCACTCTCTCCTCCAACCTTCCTACTTCCTTCTCCCCTCCTTTACTCTTTTCTCTCTCCTCTCCTTTCTCCCTTCTCTTTCTCCTACTTCCCTCTTCTTCCTCTCCTCTCCTCTTCTCTTTCACCACTCTCTCCTCCAACCTTCCTACTTCCTTCTCCCCTCCTTTACTCTTTTCTCTCTCCTCTCCTTTCTTTCCTTTCATCCCTCTTCAGATACAATTAGCGAGCACGAGTAGCGAGCACGTGGTGTTTGGAAGCGACAGGGCAAGAAGTGAGCGAGCAAGCGCTGTTGGCCCCCTGGGGATGCCCTGGAGATGGTGAGGGACTGGCCCCTGCCACCCTGGCCCCGGCCATGCTCACCCAGTCTGCTGTGACCAGTGCAGCCACGCCACCCAGTGGGCCATGCCCCCCCTGAGGGCACCACAATGCTGATGCAGCCCTGGCACTTTGCGATAAATAAGTGGGTTTTGGATTGCAGTTTGGGCACTCGGTCTCTAAAAGGTTCGCCATCACTGTTCTAGCCCACTTGCTTTGTCCATTGAATTCAGGGGAATAGGATCTTAATATCAGATAATCTTTACACAATTCCACCTGCACACATGCAGTTAGCACACATTACTAGCAAATGAATGCACCTCTCACACACACTTGTGAGAAGTATCACAACATTATAAAATGTAATTGATGTGTTTTGATTAATCATGTGGTGGATGAATCTTGACACTCCTCTCAGTTCTTCTTTTCTTCTCTTCATGGCTGTCCTGTCCTGTCCTGTCCCTGTCCTGTCCAGTCCTGTTGTCTCTTGAATGAGGTATACATGTGTGTACCGCAATTGCAAATGCACACATGACCAATACTGGTGTGTTTTTCTATGATGTCTCATGTTATTTTCTGTGCTCTACTGCAGTTGTAACCAAAAGAGATATCGTCTTTCTTTTGGATGGATCAGTCAACGTTGGAAATACCAACTTCCCATATGTCCGTGACTTTCTTGTGAACCTAGTTAATTCCCTTGATGTTGGAATTGATGATGTACGAATCGGCCTAGTGCAATTTAGCGAGAACCCCAAAACAGAATTCTTTTTAAACTCCTTCCTAACCAAGGCAGATGTCCTTTCTCGTCTGAGGCAGTTGAGACTGCAAGGGGGGTCAATTCTGAATTCAGGAGCTGCACTAGATTTTGTGCGTTCCAATCACTTCACTGAAACAGGTGGGAGCAGGAAAGATGAGAATGTCCCTCAAGTGCTAGTCTTCCTTGCGGCAGGGCCATCTGCTGATGCCTTCCAAGATGCCGCCAATGCCTTAGCTCGTGCGAGAGTGCTCACCTTTTGTGTTGGGGTTAGGAATGCCAAACTGGCAGAACTTCAGCAGATCGCATTTAATCCACAAATAGTATATTTTAAGGATGAATTCAGCTCTCTGCCAGCTTTACCACAGGAAATGATTAGTCCACTAACAACATATGTTAGTGGAGATGTGGAAGAAATTACGATCACATTAACAGGTAATTTGTTTTTTTCATATTACATTGACTTTTCTTTTATCATGCAGTTACATTTTGAGTGACATACTAATTTTATGAATATTGTTAATTATACCTTATTCTATCCGACATTTTATATCTTATATGTTATATTAACAACTAGAGGCAGTGTAATGGCTATGGTGCTGGGCCAGACTCTGCTCTGCCTTTAGATACAGATGGCACAGTGGATGACTTTGGGCCAGTCCCTGACTCTCAACCGTGGTCCAGGAAATTGAAAAACACCCACTGGCTCAGCATCATATAATTTTTAATATTGTTATTATACACATACACCCCCAAGTGTAAATGTCTGAAAGGGTGAGAGGGAGAATGGTTGGTGACTCTTTCCTGGCAGACAGAAGCGGGAAGGCCTAGCAGCAAGGGAATTGTCCAGTGGGAAGACAGAGAAAGAGAACAAGAGATTTCATATCATGCCCTTAAAAATAAGTATGGTCCCTTGCCCCAATGTGAAATATTAAGCAGCTCTTCCACTATCTGCAAAAGAGCCAAAAAAAAAAAACAATTATGCTTTTGCAGGAGAAAAGCTTTTGCAGAATGAATAGTAGAGCTCAGTATAGTAAAATGGGGATACCTTGTTTTCAAATGCAAACTTACCTATTGATGTCACTGTCAAGGGAATTATGTGCATATATGAATCAGTTCTTGGAAATACCAGTATCTGGAAACCTTACTCTTTAAAATACATTAGGAAAATATAGATATTGTAATATCCAGATGCCAACAAGGAAAGCAGTATATATCCTTTATTAAGGGTGACAAAATACATTTATAGGGAACAGGCATTTATTTTTCCTATTAATATAATACTGTGAGAAGAACCTTATTCCTTCTTCTGAAACTTAAGGTGATAAAGGCCCCAACTCTTTATATTATATCCTCCTTGATAAAAAGCTACCAGTCAAGGAGCTAATTTAAGCTTTGAAGAAGTGGTGGAATGACATGCGTTCCTATATCATGAGTCTCACCAGAAGTGTAATATCCATAATCCATTTAAAGAACCAAGAGTTCATTTCCTTTAATGTTGTAAATCATTCTATGATTCCACAGTTCCCTCTGATACCATCTCCATTTTTTCCTTCAATTGTAGAAGCTTGTACCAAAGATGTAATCAAAGATGCTAAAGAAATCACCTGAGTCAAATTATATTTCTTATTAGTCAAATGTGATTTGGATTTCTTGTCACTTATATATACAGAAATTCTGTAATAAAATAATACGTAATTAATATTTTTACCTCACTTCATTCCAGAAAACAAGATTGATATTTTATTTTTGATTGATGGCTCAATGAACGTGGCTGGCCAGTTTCCTGCTGTTCGAGAGTTTGTGTTCCAAATTATTTCTGACCTGACTGTGGGGCCAGATGCTGTACGAGTATCTGTAGCACAATTTAGTGACAATGTAAATGTGGAGTTCAACTTTGATGTCCCATCCAAGATAGAAATCCTTCAGAAAGTAAGAAAGATGAGGATGAAAGGAGGAAGGCTACTGAACATTGGAGCTGCACTAGATTATGCCATAAAAGACATCTTTGTGAGACATGCTGGGAGCAGGATTGAAGAAGGCGTGCCACAATTTCTGGTTCTTCTTGTGGCTGGGAGATCAGATGATATTGTGGATGAAAGTGCTGATACCCTGAAACAAACTGGTGTGATTACTTTTGTTATCCAAACCAAAACCTCTGATCCGGTTGAATTAGAAAAGATAGTTTATGCTCCTCAGTTCATTCTAAAGGCTGATACCCTTTCTCAAATTGGAGACATACAACCCGAAATAGTCAATCTGTTGAAAACCATAGAACTTAAACCTCAAGGTATATATCTTTATTTTTATTTCTCACTTGATGTTCATTATTTTTTTAAATATTCAGACTGATTGCTTGCTTGATTGGGGTTTTACCCCACTGCAATCAAACAAACTAGTAGTGATATGAAAGATCTGATTTCCTACAGCCTACTAAAACCAGTCAGAAGGTGACACATAGGCAATCAGATATAATTCTGAAACCATTGAAACACTTTGCCAAATTTGCAAATATATTCTTCAGCTGAAAACTGACAAACCATTGTGGGCTGAACCCAAATTGAAAACAAAGCTCAGGACTATTTTTCATGGTCAATAAATGGGAAAAGCTAGCTAGCTCTCTTTTTAGGAATTTTATTCTTGGAAATTTCCAGGGACATGTGTTGCTATAGGAATGCATTACCCATGAAACCCCTAATAATCCCACCTCGAAATAATAACAGAAGATTCAATCAGGGCTTCACAATATCCCAGAAAAAGCCCAGTTGTTGATAAGCGCAAGAACTGAAAACCAATGTGAATAAAGATTCTAGTGACTCCAGGAGTCTCGGAACTCTAGAAAAAGATTTTTCAGCCCTGAAACTTGTATCTAGTGTTAATTCATTTGTCAAGGCTGTGGAAATACAAAATCATTTGGGGGAAGGGAATTTCTCCCAAGGACTCTTTATAAATCTGCTGTTTTATACTTTGACCCTAGTAATGAAAAAGCAACATTCCTTAGGAGGTATTTCAGGGTAGAAATGTACCCGCTCTACCCTCCTTGTGATCCTGCTGCAGACGGTATCAGGGAAGCAGCAATCCAGAGCATAGTCCTTGGGAAGAAAAGAAAATTTGAAAATACAAAGAATCAGTTGTATTATGAAGGACACAATGTTATTTCAAGTCAAATTTCTTCAAGTTCAATAGCAGAAGATTCCTCCAAGAAACTACTAGATCTCATACTCTCTATCTGGCCTATCAGAAATTCTGAAATGAATATCTTTGGGTTTCATGTCATTGTTCTTTTATGATGCCTTTTCTTACATTGCTTTCCCAGTTTTTTTTAACTGTGTTAGTAGAACAAGCAAAGTTAATCCACTAAAAGATAAAAACAAACACATCTTAAGAAATGATTGATGTGAAGATGAATCTCATTTTTTCTTTCTGAATCTGTGAATCTGAAGCTCAGAAGAAGAATGATGTATTTCTAATAGATGGTTCAGATGGCTCCAGAAGTGGTTCCACATAATTTAATACTTTTGAACAAAGAATTGCTGATAGTCTGGAAATTGGTCCTGATAAAGTCCAGGTTGCTATGACCCAGCACAGTGATACTATCAACTTAGAGTTCCTTCTGGATGAATATTCTGTGACAAGATTGAGGTGATCAAGGTCATCCAGAGATTATTTCCTATGGGCTCTTCACTTAACATAGGGGCAGCCCTTAATTACCGTGTTCCTGAGCCCACCTGGAAGCAGGATACCTGAAGGTGTCCCATAGTTCTTGATTCTGCTGACAGCTAAAAAGATAAGAGATTATGTCAAAAAGGCTTCCTTATATCTGAAGATGGTCTTTTTAGCATTGGCATTGAAAATGCAGATGTCACTGAGTTGCAGACAAATTATTTTGTTGCTGAATTTGCTGTCTTTGTTTTTGGTATTAGTGAACTGAATACTTTACAGCAACTCATTTCAGAATCACCCAACTGACCAGAGCAGAAATAGAAGCTTTGGCCCCTCAGCTGATTTTTTCACCACTTGGTCTAGGTGAAAAGAAAGTTCTTATTATACTGTAATTTGCAACTTATAATAAACAAAGCAAACAATGAACATGGGCTGGCCAAAATTAATTAATTAAGTAATTAAATAGCACAATTAATTGCTACTACTTTTCAAAAAGCATCATTTTCACCAGCCTGGTCTTTTTAGAATTCTGGATGAGACAATCACATTTCTACAATCATATAAGTAGTAGAGCCAAAAGATATCTTTATGAACATTTCTTGAGATTTTATTTTTCTCAATCCCCCCACCTCCTGTTTCCATAAATAAGGCCAGTAAACATTTTTTTTCTTTTTTTTTTACACAACCACTATTTCTTCCCTTAATGCCTAGAAAGGATAACGATTCTGGTCATTATGAAAAATAACTGGCAGCCAGGTGTCCACCCAATTGCTGTTCTTCCAGATGCAGTGGGATAGAATGAAAAAAGAGAGTTGAAGGGAGGGAGGAAGAAAACAAGGAAATAATTTTACTGCTTCAATAGCCAGCAATGAACCCCATCCACAAAATATTGCATAACCTCTTCTGTTTCTGGAGAAATTTGCTGAAATGTTTTCCCACTATTTCCCTGCTTATAAACAGGGCAGAAAATTTTGAATAACCATTGCATAATCAAATCATTTGAATAATTAAATAATTCTAGGTTACATTCATAGGTCACATTTGTTTTTCTTTTCTAAATGTTTTTTCTACAGGGAGTAGGGCACACTTGCATGCATTTATAGATACAAAGATTATGCATATAACTTCTGTGTTACTATACTAGTTACCAATTGTTACCCCAACTTCCCATACATATTGACATAGAAAAATAGGCAAATATATTTTATAATGTTGATAGTCTTGTATGTATTGGATATGATAGTCTCCTGCATATAACAGTGGAATAGCTGATACTATGTGGTATTCCAGTTCAGAGGGATTCTAGGCTAAATGGAGTTGCACATCACCACAAACCATTATTTATTGTTCTAAATATAGATTAGAATTTCCAGATGTGTAAGATTCAAGCCATCACATAGATTTTAAAATTTTTTTTATTCAATCAGTATTTTTGTTTCTATGATACAAATGCTCTGGAAATGTCTTATATACATTCAATTCTAATAAACATTACATTACATGATTCAACAATTGCACAGCTTAGTAAAGCAAATAGTATATGGGAGAACACCTTATGTCTGCCCCTGAGAATTTTATGGAAGAAATGTGCAATAGAAAAAAATAAGTAAAATTTATAAATTTCATTTATCAATTTAATCATTTTCCAATCAAATTTTCAGAGTTTATTTTCTATAGCTTTTTAATAATATTTTGTACCATGTGGTTGTTAATATTAGCTAATTAATTCCTTTAACCATATTCAATTTATTTGCTGATATAATTTTGGACTGTTATCTAATATCATTTTTTGTTCTATAGCAGATACAAAGAAAGACGTTGTTTTCCTTATTGATGGCTCTCAGTTTGCAATTTCTGAGTTCCCTTCAATTTGTGAATTTATCGAACGGCTTGTAAACAATATGAATGTGGGTTCAGATGCTACTCGAGTAGCTGTAATTCAGTTCAGTGATAATCCTAAAGTTGAATTTTTACTGAATGAACATTCTACCAAGGAGGAGGTGCTGGCTGCCGTGAGAAGACTAAGTCCCAGAGGAGGGAGGCAAGTGAACCTTGGTTCTGCCCTAGAATATGTGTCAAAGAATATCTTTACAAGGCCTTCTGGGAGCCGCATAGAGGAAGGAGCACCTCAGTTTTTAATCCTTCTTTATTCCCACCGATCTCATGATGATACAGAGAACCCAGTACACCTGATCAAACAGATTGGTGTGGCTCCGCTTCCTATTGGAAAGAATGTGGATCCTGAGGAACTGATCAAAATAGCACTTGGTCCTGATTATATATTTCAAGTGTCAACTTACCAAGATCTACCTAGTCTGGAACAGAAAATATTAACCCCTCTTACAACATTAACTACCCAGCAGATACAAAAAATCATTACTGATACAAGTCGCCCTCCAGGTAAGGTGATTTGAAGGACTGTCTGCATAGAACATTGCCCCAACCTTTGCCTATCTTTCCTGCTTCCTTGTTGCGGTGACTAGCATAGAGGTGCATCATTCTTGGCATTTGGCAAGACAGAGATGTAGTTTTTCTCTAGGTCCAAACCAAGTTTTATTTCTGTATTGGGACCAGGATGACAACCATCTCATTTGGGAGCCAGGGTTGCCACATTTTCAGGAATCCAAAGCACCAAACAGAATTGTAAGAGGTGTTTTTGATTAAAAAAAACAGTGGAAGATAAAGTGTAAATTCTGCATATGACCACTGGTCCTTTTGGACCAGCCTTGCCTCTCTCAGCAGACAAGACTGTAAATTGTCTACTGCTGTTACCCCAGATTCTCGTCACTCAGACGGGGGCTAGCCAGGGGTTGAAGCTGCATGTCAAACATGCACTCCTTTCTGTGAGAAAAAAGCTGGTCTCATTCTGTTTTCCCATTCTCCCCACCCCTCATTGTAGACATTGATAGTGAAGCAAAGGACATCATCTTCCTTGTTGACAGCTCTGATGATGTCAGACCAGATGGACTTGCTCACATTCGTGATTTCATTTACCGGATTGTCCAGCAACTAGATATCCAACCAAGCAGAGTGAGAATTGCTGTTGTCCAGTTTAGCAATGAAGTGTTTCCAGAGTTCGACTTAAAAGCCTACCTGACCAAAGAGAGTGTGCTACAAGCCATACGGCGCTTAAGACACAAAGGCGGTTCTCCCCTGAATGTTGGGAAAGCTCTGGACCATGTCATGAAGACTCTCTTTATCAGATCAGCAGGGAGTAGGCGAGAAGACGGAGTCTCCCAGCATTTAGTCCTCTTGCTTGGAGGGAGATCCCAGGATGATATCAGCAGGCCTTCCATTCTGGTGCAGAACTCTGGGATTAGTACTCTAGGAGTTGGAACAAGACAAGTTGACAGTGCGGAATTGCAAAGGATCATCAGCAATCCCAAAACTGCATTTATTGTGAGAGATTTTACTGAGCTCCCAGCAATAGAAAAGCGTGTCCTTGCAGCAATTAAGACAGAACCAGAGCCAACTGAACTGCCTACTGATGTTATCACTGGTCAGTTGTTCATTTTAAAATAAAACTCTGAGGTGGGAATAATATTTAGGGGGATTTAAAGAAATAGGTGTATGAAAATGAAAATTGCTTTTTGTTTTCACTTCAATAATACCTATAACTGGAGTCAACACACTGCTTTGTATAAAATACAAAGAGTCCGGTGAGGAGAAGGGCGGGGTACAAATTAAATTATTATTATTATTATTATTATTATTATTATTATTATTATTATTATTATTATTATTATTATTATTATTATTACTTTATAAAATAAAATAGACAGTTTCCAACAGAGCTGTTGCAGGAAGTTAAAAATTTAACATTCAATTTTCTTTATAACATTCAAAGATCAATATAATTTTCACATTGTACTTTTCTGCATGTTTAATTAGAGGTTCAGTTTAGAACTTGATTTTGAGTAAACAAGATAGAATGGAACTGCTTACCTCTAATCAACAAATCTAAACTTATTGGACAATTCTGCCCTGCAGCCTAAACTGCTTATCTCCCATAGAGCTCCGGGTGACTCTCAAACCAACTTCAGAATTTCCAGTCTAAATTTCAGAGGGTTGGCAACCAGCCAGAATGTTCTCAGTCTAACTTTGGCTACTTATATGACCTGATTGGTCACACTACTGCTTCTGCCCCTTTTCATGCATATCAGAAAAGCAAGCCTTGGTGCTTGACAATTGGGTAGTTGAATCTACTTGTGCCTGCCTTTTCCTTTTATAGTTTTTCTTCTAATGAGTTCCTTTCCTTTTCTTTCCCAGATTTTTGCCCACACAAACATCTTCATCCCTGCTTCCCATATTATCTCCTCTGTCATCAACACAAAACACTTTCTTTTTCTTTTTCCCTTTTATGGTATCATTATACCCTCCTATGTTACCATAATTAAAGTAATAGCGAGTGAGTTGTTCTTTTGTTCCTATGCCCCTTCACTGGTCCATGCAAACTTTGTTAGCAAGGAAGAACTTCATACACATAAAGGAGGAACCTTTAAAATAAAACATGTTAAAAAAATTAAAGATGTTTTAAAAAGTAATAAAGAAAGGGGGAAGGGAATCTTTGTAGTACTATGGGCAGAGGATGGAAAAGGAAGCAAGCTTCACCTAGCCCAGTGATGGCGAACCTTTTAGAGACCGAGTGCCCAAAACCTGCCCCCTGCCCCCCCTCTGCCTGCCGCCCTGCCTGCTCTGCCCCCGCCCGCCCCCTGCCCCACCCACCCGCAGGGCCACGCACCGCGTCCATGGCCCACCGCAGCAGATCGCCCAGGCAGCCCTGCAGCACCATGGCAGCCACGCCCTCCGCCCACACCCCTCAGCATCATCTGCACACTAAGGGGTGTGAGGGCAGAGTCTTGTCCCTGTTGCCCAGCTATGTACTTGGCTGTGCTGCTCTGTGTGGGCCGTGCCCCGGGGGCGAGTCTCCTCCAGGGAGGCTGCTAGTGAAGAGGGGCCCATGGGGGGAGGCAGGGCTGGGGCAACGGCGCGTGTGCCCACAGAGAGGGCTCCGAGTGCCACCTCTGGCATGTGTGCCATAGGTTTGCCACCACTGCCCTAGCCTGAGCAGAAGCCAAAATGGTGGATGGGTCGGATGAAACATTAACTTTGAGAGGTGAGGATATTTCATTGACTGAATGGGCCACTGTTGGATCAACTGAAAGATTATAGAAAAAAGGTGCTGCAATTCAAGCTGAAATGGCTGCCCAGGGCAGTGACCAATCATTGGAGGGGAGGGGCCATGGTACTAGAATAGAATGATAGAATTTATATGCTCTGGAGAGCTTAAGGCTGCTTTGCTTGGGGGGAAAATAGCTTTGAATTGTATCTAGAAAACATAGGTAGAGCTAGATCTGCAATGGGCTAAGAAAGGGAAGCAGATGGCATCATCTGTTCCTGCAGTTAGAAAGAGATGAGTCACCTGGACTGATGATGAGCCAAGCAAAAAGTGGGGATCTGCACGTTGGCTATGCATTAATTTAACCCTATGTTATATTTCAGTTTCTTCTGCAGAAATTGAAATCCATGTACAATACTTGGGAAGGTGGACTGGGCTGTTTATTTAATTAAGATAGATGCAATAATTTTTAAGAAAGGAATTTTCAGAAGGTAAAACTATTAAAATGAAAACTGTTTCATTCATTTATTAACAATGCGACAACAGACAGACATTCCACTGGACAAGAATGGAAAGAAAATCACTATTTTCCCACAATTCCAAAACCTCCCCACTCTACTTTTCTTCCTTCTTCTTTCTATACCATCTGTACCATCTATGGATAACAAGCCACTCCTAGGCTTGCTTCCTCAGAACTGGACTTGATCTGTTGCCTTAAATGGAATGTGGATTTCAGATACTGAAGATTTGGGAAATTTATCCTTTATTTGTAAATTACTTGCCCTATTCTAAGTGGGGCAAGAGGCATTTCTCTACATTGTTCTTTTCCTTTTCTCTGCCAGATCTTGAACTGCTGTAGTTTATTACTTTCTCTGGATTTAATTTATGTACTTGATCTTCTTGACATAATGTCTTAAAAATGGGATTCAAGAAACTTTTGCACTATAGGAGGTTGCTATATTCTTACCTCCTGGTAATGCAGATAATTGTTCCCTTGAGAAACAGTTTTAACTTATTTACCAATAAGGTATCAAAAGCTGAGAGTGAGGAAAAATGCTATTCGCTGTGAAAGTGTTTATTCGCAAAATACATTATGATTTCTCTCAATAATAATGACTAGAGTTATATTTGATGAATTCTGTGAATACAGAAATCATGCAGATTTCTAGTCATACTGATTAAGGTAAAATGCCTTAAAATGAAATGTCTAATACCTGTTCTTTTTCTTTTAAATCTTTTAGTTGATAAAAAACAAGGTGATATTGTCTTCTTGCTGGATAGCTCTATTAATTTTGGGAGAGACAATTTCCCCAATGTTGTTGAATTTATACATGACTTAATTGATGCTATTTATGATGAAGGCGATTCCATTCGAGTTGGCTTAGTGCAATACAACTCTGATGTGAGTGATGAATTCTTTCTGAAGGATTTCTCTGACAAAGAACATATCTTAGAAGCAGTGAAGAAGATAGCCTACAAAGGAGGCAGAATTGCCAATACAGGAGCAGGTGTCAAGCATATCCAAGTAAAACATTTTGTGAAGGAAGCTGGCAGCAGGAAAGACCAGAATGTCCCTCAGATTGCTGTCATTGTAACAGCAGGAAAGCCAGAAGATGATGGAGAGGCAGCAGTCTTAGGGCTGTCTCAGTCGGGTGTCAAGGTCTTTGCAGTTGGTGTGAAAAACATTGACCTGAATGAAATTACAAAGCTCTCCAGTGACAGCACAACAGCCTTTAGGGCTTCAACGCCCCAGGTCCTCTCAGAGCTCAATGAGGCTGTTCTGGTGACCCTGAATGATGTCATGAGAGAACAATTATGTCGTGGTGTGGTGGAAGTCTCCAGAGGTAAAGAAAATCTTACTTCAATTTCTGTTTCTGGGTTGTTGTTTTTTTGCTTTATTTTAGATTTAGAGATTTACACAATACTGTATTGTAATTTCTATATGCAGCAATCCTTTGCTTTTGTTTCCCTTATTTTAATATTCAGTTTCATAATAGCAGGTATAGGTAGTATTTTTATTTTTATTTATTTATATTTAAGAACATTTATATGGCCATCCAACTTTGTGACTCCAGGTGGCTTACAAAGATAAAAACCCAATATAAAAAATAAAAAGCAATGACGCTCCACCTTCTAGCAACAACAATTAGTCAATCAAAAAGTGACTTGATGGGATCCCTTCCACTCTGAGTTTCGCAGGCTTGTTGTCAAAACCAGATCTTCAGGGCCTTGTGAAAGAGTGTCAAAATGGGGGCCAATCTTCTCTCTGTGGGATGATGTTTCACAGGGAGGGAACCAACACAGAGAAGGCCCTTCTTCTTGGTCCTTGACTTATGATCACAACTGAGTCCAAAATTTACGTTGCCAAGCAAGACAAGTTAAGTGAGTTTTGCCCCATTTTACAACCTTTCTTGCTACAGTTGTTAAATGAATCACTGCAGTTGTTAAGTTAGTAACAGGGTTGCTAACTGACTGTGGTTTCTTCATTGTCTTTGCTTGTCAGAAGGTCACAAAAGGCAATCATGTGACTTCAGGACACTGCAAATGTACATACATACATAATTTGGGTTGCCAAGAACCCAAATTTTGATCACATGACCCTGAGGATGCTGTAATGGTCGTAAATATGAAAAACAGCCATAAATATCTTTTTTTCAGTACCATTGTAACTTCCAACAGTCACTAAGCAAATTGTTGTAAATAAGGACTATTTCTATGTTCCGTACTCCAGTCTTGAGTGTAGCTATTCATTAACATTCAATGTTCTGTGGTAACACAAGTTTGGGAGAAAATAACACAAAATGGTCAGACTGTCCGGTTTTTCGTAAAAAGCTGATCATAATGTGATGTTTTGGATATTGGATCAAGTGATGTACTACTTGGATATTAATGAACAATGCAAACAGAGTAGCTGTTCTTGACTAGAAATCCAGAAATCACTTTTAGATACATCTTACTTCTACATAGTACAATTTAACAATTGCTTCTTTAGCTACTGTGCCACTTTCCCTTTACTTTATGTATGATAGATTTGCCATTTTTTTCTATTCTAGATTGCAATCTGGATGTTATATTTGGATTTGATGTCTCAGGTACTGTACAAGGGCAAAACATATTCAGTGTACAAAGAATGCTGGAATCAATAGTGGAAGATATTCTGAACAGGATCAGTCAAATGCAGAAAATTAGCTGCACTCCCAATCAGGCACCCACAGTGCGTGTGGCATTCCTGGCACAGACTCCCTCTGGAGTTGTAGAAGCCTTTGATTTCTCAGAGTATCAGCCTGAGTTGTTTGAAAAATTTCAGGCCTTGCGAAATGATGGACCATATGTGTTCACAGCAGACACTCTCAAATCTTACCAGGATAAATTTAAAACAGCTCCTACTGGAAGTACAAAGGTAAATGTCTACTCCATTTTCATTTTTGAAAAAGAAAATCCTTTTGCTGCATCAAAATATTATTCTATGGGTACACACACACCCAGGTGACTGCAGTGTTTGTGTATGTCCTGCTGGAATAGTGAAAGTAAAACAAATAGTTGTAATTATCTGCGTCACATAAAGAAAAGCACATCTTCCTTCCCCTGTCCTTACCACTTTCTACTGAGGTACAATCGAGAGCATCCTGTCATATTGCAACACAGTCTGGTTTGGAAGTATCACTGCTGCAGACAGGAAGGCAGTCCAGAGAGTGGTGAGAATGGCAGAAAAGATTATTGGCAGTTGCCTCCCTTCCATCCAGGACATAGCATATAAGTGTTGCTTGATCAGGGTCCACAGGAATATCTGGGACACTACACAACCTCTTCACAACCTGTTTTCCTTGTTACCTTCTGGTAGAAGGCTTCATGGTATCCAAAGCAGAACATCCAGATTCAGTCACAGTTTTGTTCCATACAGTATTAACCTTGTGAACTCTCAAGCTTCCTTTTTCCACTATGTATTCAAGATGGACAGTGATTAATATTTATATGTAAGGGTATAGGTATATACATATGTTGTATATAGCATGTTTATATGTGTGTTATGTATGTGTACACTTTTGAGAGCAGGCAAAAGAATTTTATTTATAATGTGTGCCAGTGTGCCCACAGTAAAAATATAACAATAAAGTTATCTTATCTTATCTTTTCAAGGCTACACTAATGCACATGGTCTGTGGCTTTGAGGAATCAATACCTGCTGGGCCGGGCCAGCTAAACTGACCAGCTGAACTAATCTGCTGGAATCACAGAGGAAAAGGGGAGGGTGTATGAAAGTATATACAGTATTATAATTTGCAGCAAGTGTATTTAAAGGATTGGGTTTAGTTGGATGAGGAACATGTGTTGCCTTGCAAAATTTAATTGTGTCAGCAGTGTATAAGTGTTAATTGTCTACCTCTAAGCAGGGGTGTCAAACTCGCAATGTCACATGATGTGTCACGATGTATCGCAACTTTTTTTCCATTGCTGGCAATGGGGTGGGCGCAGTTACAGCATGACACATCTGGCCCACGGGCCGGCAGTTTGGCACCCCTGGTCTTGAGCCTCAGGCCATTCCTGAATATCAACCTAATGACTGGCTGATGTTTTCACTGAAGAACAATTCACAATTTTTATTAACACGAAGCTGTTTTTTCATAGGTGGTGATCCACTTAACTGATGGTATTGATGGTGCTATGGGACCGCTGGCAGCTGCATCAGCTAATCTAAAGAAAGAAGGTGTGTTTTGTATTTTCATGCTGACATAAAAATTCCTTTTAGTTAGGATTTCTGAGACTACATACATACATATATTCACACTGATCAATTCTTTCAGATAAATGAATGTAGAATGACCCTAATGCATGCCCAGTGTTTATAACCATTAACACAATGTTATTGTTTAGCTTTTTATCTTTTCACTGAAATATTAAGGCCAGAGCTTTCCTTGACTAAAGGAAGTAGATTTCTTTTCTTCTGCAGTTGTTTTATCACCAAGATGTCCATCAGATATTTCTCCAATTTCATAGTTAAGACATTCTTGATAGTTTAAAACACTATTTATGAATGTTCCATTTTTTTCTCATTTGAAGCAGCCCTAAACCATTGCAAAATATCTCCTTCCTACATAAAGAATGGGGGGATTTTATTGGTTTATTTGTTTTTTGGCAAGCAAATGCTCTTGTTGCTGAACTAGGTTTTCAATCCAAGATGTTCTAAGAAATAGGCTCAGACAGTGAAAGAAAAGCACAGTATAATGAAATGTTTCTATAATAAAGAGTGGTATCCCTGATATTGTCGAATATTCAATTTATAAAAACCTCCAAGATCATTGCTATGGTTGAGTAAGACGAGAAACTCTCCCTGAAGATAGAAGCAAGAAAAATGTACTCCTAAACTGCTTTACATTTTAGGAATATTTGAGATTGCACTAGTAATTTGCACTAGTAATTTGGTCAAAACAGGACAAACCTTGGAAGTAAAACATCTGAATCAAAATGTAATATTGGCTGCCATCCTCTACAGTACATATTAATGGCACCATATGTGCATTTTAATGTGAGTTTGCCTAACCTGTAGTACTCTCGAACAAATATTCTGTACACATTTTTACAGTGGGCCCATAATGGAATGAATATAGCAATAATGAAACTCAGCTAGGGCATTCCTTCTTTTGGAGTATCGCAGTGCAGGTGGCTGGAGAGAAGTTTGCACATTTTAAAATTCACAAGTTAGATGGAATTCTTATTTTAACTCTTAAGAAGCTTTGGATGGAAGAGTAGGGACCCTTCCACTAAGCTTCATGGAATAAGCATATGGTCATATAAATAATCTCAGGAAGTGTTGAGTAAAATGCTTTATTTTCCAAAGACCCTAACATTGTTGTGAGTGCACATTTTTTAAAAAATAAATTGCTTTTGAAAATCTATTTATTCTTACAGGCTAATCTAAATTTTATGTGTTTCTTCAGTAAAAACAATGGATAAATAAGAATGTATTAGGAAAAGATGTGCATACAGACACACACATATACAATCTAACAACAGATAAAATACTTGCCAAAATACATATATAGGTAGTCCTTCACTTACAACCACAACTGAGCCCAGAATTTCCATTGCTCCATTTTCCCCATTTTACAAACTTTCTTGCCATAGTTGTTAAGTGAATCACTGCAGTTGTTAAATTGGTAATATGATTGTTAAGTGAATCTGGCTTTCCCATTGATTTTGTTTGTCAGAAGTTTGCAAAAGTTGATCACATGAACCTGGGGCAATGCTGCAATGACTGTAAGTGTGAAAAACGGCCATAAGTCACTTTTTTCAGTGTTGTAGTAACTTTGAACAGTCACTAAACAAATGGTTGTAAGTCAAGGACTACCTGAAATAGACTTAGTTACTTTTTTATAAAGCATAAATTAATAGAATAATATGGATTGTTTTAAAAGGGTGGCCTGTTGGAGATTACAGAATAAAACAGAATTAAAATTGAGAAAATGAGGGGGAAAAGAGAAATCAAATAGAACCAGTTTATCTAATCCTTTGTCAGATAGATAAAAGGATAGAATCCTATAGGACAAACATTATCCTTTAGGGATTATGAACAATCATTCAGGATGGATTCCCCCCCCCCCCTTCATGTTCTCTAGGTGTCAAGGCTCTTATTCTTGTTGGATTGGAGCGAGTATCTAATTTTGAAGAAGCAATGAAACTGGAATTTGGGCGTGGCTTTACTTATAATAGGCCTCTCCAAGTGAATCAGCTGGATTTAGATTTTGAAGTGGCAGAGCAATTGGTAAATAACTAAAGTCTTTATTCTTAATGACATTAAAAATAATTTTAATGGATATATATTTGCAAGTTCCTATTATGTAACAATATTGCATAACAATGTTTTTTTAAGATACCTAATTTAAATTTTGTCCATAAAAATGTAATTTCTGTGAAGTCTGAGAGATGAAAAACCAAAACCAATTACAAAGTAGTTGCCCTCAAAGAGGAAGGGGCAAGCCATGTTATTTATCCTTCTCATATAACATTTTCTATATTTGTGAATGGCATGATCAATTACCATCCAGATACTGTTTAAACAGCCTTTGCCGGCCTGTCACATCTTTCTTTCTGGGCATTGCAAAGACTATTTGTTGCTGCTGTCCTTGAATGAATCATGATGGAAAGTTCATCCCCTGTCCAGAATTATTGAATTGGGAACCTGCTGTGCCAAATCAATATCCCAGATGGATCAAGCAATAAAACTAAAGTCTCCTAAATTCCTGAATTTGGCCCATATTAGAATTGAGACATTTTGTATATTCCTACAAATCAGTACATCACTGTTGTTATCTCTATAATACAGTTGAAGAAAAGGGATATTAAAGTTAAAAGAGAAGCTTGCTAAAGGCTGCCTGGTGAGACTGTGGTAGAGGTAAAATACAAATCAGCAGTTTTCTGATTTGTATGTCAATTTCCCCTCTTTCATGCTGCAATAGCGCTCTGTGATATATTTTGATATCAGTCATTTGCAGTAAACCAGAGAAGAATCACAGCCTGATGAGCCAATTCTACTGTATTATAAAGATACATTGACAGAATCTTCCAAATATGAAAGTACAATCCTCCCCCCCCCCCCGGTCTCCTTTGTAGCCAGAAAAAGTAGGAAGCGTCTCTTCTCAGTCTCCTGGCCTGCCTACAAGGGTTTTGTGGAAGAATCCTTAATTGACTCATATATTTATCTTTCACCATCCTTCAGCCTGTTTCAGCATTGTTGTCTTTCAGAAATGTATTTATTTTTCAACAACTGATCAATTATTATATTAATAATGTTTCTCCTTGTTTTCGGTGCTTTTTTCGTTCTCCAAGATATTATTATTTCAGTTAAAACTCAATATTGGACAAATGTAACTGTGAACAATATCAAGTGCACGTATGTGCATTTTAATGATCCATATTTTACTTAATTAGTAGTCTGTTTTATTAGGACAACATTGCAGAAAGATCATGTTGTGCAGTCCCATGCAAATGTTCTGGACAACGGGGAGACAGAGGATTTCCAGGGATAGTTGGACCAAAGGTGAGATGTTTAACATGGATTTTGCAGTTTATAATAAGGCATCTATGGGATTGGGGTGGATCTGTTCCAAGGAGAAATACAAAAGATGCCCAAAGTTTTGAACTCACTTGCAGCAATTCTCTGGATCCCAGCATTTCTTGCATAGTGATCTCTATTTTGTGCTCATGATGTCTTATCTAGCAAGCATGTTTTCATCTATGATGTCTGTTTTATGTACTGTATTTAAATTTCCAGTGTTAAAATTGATATGAATTTTATTTCAGCACATTGTTTATCAAAAGCTTTTGACTCAGAATTTAAAGCTGCTAGAGTTAGTTTTGATACTCAGTGTCACATTTCACCTGTGCTTGACAGAAATTGATGATTTAAAAAATAGAATGCAACTCTATGGAAGGCTTTGCTGCATAGGTGAAACTCTATATATTGATCTGTGCATTAGAGATAGAGATATAATTTTAAATCAATGAGATATCATAAATGCTCCCAGTATATATAAAATTGGAAAATCCTATCAGTGACTGGAAAGGGCTAGATTTAAAAGACAGTACTGAGGCACTGATCATAGCAGCATAAGAAAAGACACTAAGCATCAGATCTTTAGAAGCAGGGGTCTACCACACTAGACAGGATCCAAGGTGCATCCATATGCAGAGACCCCAGAGACAGTCCAATATCATATTAGCAGGATATAAGATGCAGGCAGGAACAGCATACATTAAATGGTGCAACCAAGTTGCTGCATTGTGTACAGGAACATCTGCACAGTGTATGGGCTTAGATTCTCTAACCCTGATGGGAGATCTCACAGAAGGTCATGGAAGGTTATAGGCTAAGATCCTGTGGGACTTCCAGATCCAGATGGACAGACAGGTACTATCCAATCAATCAGCCATTGTGGTAGTAGACAAGGAGCAGTAGACAAAGAGCAGTAGACAAGGAGCAGTAGACAAGGAGCAGTGGCAGGGATAGATATAGTGGTGCCAAGTGACAGTGTCAGAATCCAGTTATATTTCATTTCTATCTATCTCCTCTGAGCTAAAATCAAATCTCACCTTTCCCTGGATTCTGCCATACTTCCAAGGGGGAGGGCGGATATGCATGCGAGTTTATTGCTTTCACTTCCTCTATTCGCTACAATGTAACCTTTTGGTTACTGACTCCATGTCTGCTATCCATTACAATGTAACAAATTGCCTCCTGCACTATGCATCTCTCTGAACCTTCTTCTCCTTAACCGGGCAGCTAGGAAAAAGCGGGGGAAAGAAGTACAAACCTCTGGGACCTGGCTTATCTCTCCATTCTCAAAAGGAGGTGTGAAGAGCTATGGAACATTGCACTACAAACGAAGCCAGATTGATGTTATCTCCCCTTTCCCATGATGGACCTAACACCTGGGGATACACTTTAAAGTAATTGATCTGTAAAGAAATCCCTCAGATCCTGTCTATTATGCCTACTATCAACTACTTTTAATAAAAGTTCCTGTTGGAAGAAATTGTTTCCAAGAGTTCTGCTTTCTTAAGATGTGGGATTGAAGTGGGTCCTTAGAGCAACGTTAGGAAGGAGTATGAGAAGCTGAAGAAGTTTCAGGGCCTGAAGGAGAGGATGTGGAAAGTAAAGGCCAAAGTGGCCTCAGTGGTGGTAGGAGCACTTGGGGCTGTGACTCCTAAGCTGGGAGAATGGCTCCAACAGATCCAAAAACAACCACAGAGCTCTCTGTCCTGAAGAATGCAGTCTATATCTAAAACGTATATGTATGTGTGTGTCTGTGTATAATCTCAAGCTTTTTTGAGATCATATTCAGATATTTATTGCAATGAGTTACTATATTTTCTTTGTAAAAGGGCAGATTATGAATTGAGCTTAAAGATAAAATATAGGATATTCAGAATACCATCTGAAGTTTATGTATAAATATGTGTCTCTGTGTTTTAAAGGGAATTCCAGGGGAAAATGGCTATAGAGGCTATCCAGGAGATGAAGGTGGACTGGTGAGTAAATGTTTCTCAATAGCTGAACTTCTACTTGCAGTAGCAAGGAAACAGGATGATAAAGTCATCAATACTTTTGCTCTAAAGAGCAATGGAGGAGAAGGAGGAAGAGGAGGAAGAGGGGGAGGAGGAACATTGTACCACAACATTAATGCTGCAACAGTCTTTTGTTCACGATGAGCAGAATATTAGCAACATTTTGCTTTTTTCTTCCATGCTACATATAGATTAAAGCACAGACTGTCTTTTCCTACCTGCTATGCATAGTAACCGAAGATCTAAATCTTATCTATAGTTTTCACATGCCGCTTATGTTCCACATGAATCTGGAATCATGTAATGCCAATATACATATAGAGATACATACACAAAGAAAGACATGCAGACACACAAACATCAAGATTAAATGTGCCATTAAGAGACATGTTTCTTTTTTTTTTTTTTTT
>NW_015387384.1:333540-386411 GCF_001527695.2 Protobothrops mucrosquamatus
TTTCGCTCTCCCGAGATAAAGGGAGAGCTTTTGGGACTCTACTCCTATCCAGGAGTACTCACCTCGACCCCTTCTCCCGGGGCACAAGGTTCCAAGCCGCTGAACAGCTGCTGACCGCTGTTCATGCTGGCTCTGACGCCTTCCCAAGCGGACGGCTCCGAAAAGAGCCGCCATCGGCGCGCCGTCCCACCGGAAGTTCTCGAGAGACATGTTTCTTAAGAAGGACAAACAGCAGGGCATTAGGGTGTCATATAAAACATTATAACACTACTATCCAATGCTGAAAGGCTAATGTTAAGCTAAACAAACTTCTCTCTTACGAAAATCAAGTGGAGATAGCTAAGGAAGCAATAATCCTGTTCTTTTGCATCTAGAACACAAGGTACTTCCCTAAAAAAGAAAAGAACAAAGAGGAATGGGTGTGGGTAAACTCTCCCACTCCCTCCATCCTGCTTTGTTCGGGCTTTATGTCATCAAGGACTAGGAAGCTTTTTAGTGGGGACTTTTTAAGGAGCATGTTGGGCAGATTGTAATTGTGTCTATGTGAGGAGAACTAAATGTCCTTTCAGAACTGTGTATCAAAAATACTTCCTCACTGCAATCTGGCTTTAAAATTTCAATTGGTGCACACAGAAGTCTTTCTAAAGCTTATTGCTAGTTGGGAAACATTTTTGAGAGCATTGCTATTGAGGTTGGAGTCACATCTTTGCTTCAGACAAGCTTTGGAATGGAGTCCATTATTCTAGTATTACATTTAATATGTCTTATTGCCATTCTGGAGTCCGATCGAATTTTGAGAGGGTAAGTGTGTATGTGTTTGGATGAAAGATGTAAAAGAGAATTTGCCTTCATGAAAGAAAGTTAGACCTTATGGCCATGCCCATTGCAAGTAACTGGAACCCAATGGCTCTGGATCAAATATGATCTTTGGACTAAAATTCCTTGCAATCGCCTGTTTTGCATTATAAAAACTGTATACTTTTAATTTTAGTTGACAGGATTGTCTAAATGTAGCATGACAGAAATGTTCCATATTCTAATAATATCCAATGTAATATTCTTTCCTTTTTAATATTCATCCATTTTCT
This sequence comes from Protobothrops mucrosquamatus, assembly GCF_001527695.2. Lineage (NCBI taxonomy): Eukaryota > Metazoa > Chordata > Lepidosauria > Squamata > Viperidae > Protobothrops > Protobothrops mucrosquamatus. The sequence continues at coordinate 334,629 of NW_015387384.1, forward strand.
TTAACTGCTATCATTCAGAAATATGTTTGTGACTGAATAGGTATCCATGCTGACTCTCGTACTTCTTTCTTTCTTGTCAAAGGGTGAACGTGGACCCCCTGGGATAAATGGAACTCAAGGTTTCCAAGGCTGCCCAGGTGAAAGGGGAATGAAGGTAAAGGAAGGGAATTGGGCTCTACAGAAGAAGAACACATACTGTATAGACGTCTCAATAGACACCAGCCCACTTTATACTAGTTCGCTACAGTCACATAGCATCTGATAGAAAATTGATCAATAGTATTGTCCAAATACTTTTGTGGGTGGGGTGGGGAACTGGTGGGTGAAGGTAAGCTCTGAGAAGAGCAGGAGAGTCAGAAAAGAAAGTTTCCAGATATTAGAAACAGAATATATTTATTGAATTTACCTTAACCAATTATAGCTTACGCATCTTCCCTCACCTGTGTTATGTGCAGTGAGATATCAGTGGAATTCTTTTTTTGTAATAAAGTGTATGCATCAAACTGTGTTCTTTACAGATAAATTGAGACTTTATTACTCATTGAGAAACAATCTTTTTTTGCTGTTTTTCTGTTTTGTATTTATTTTTGTCTTTTATTTATTTTGAGGTCATTCCAACTTTTCCTTAATTTTATAAAAAAATGGAGATAATTCTAACTGTGATGGTTATCTGAATATTTTTTGACTATTCATTTTTCTCTGTAGCTGTAGGTTTTGAGGAATTGAATAAAATTTTAATTAGATAAATGATAATTCTTTCTTTTTTGTAGGGGGGCCGTGGATTCCCAGGAGAAAAGGTATATAACATTTTCAATATAATATAAGAAAAAAGAATACACATTTCCCTGTCTTATACTTTTCTCATTGTCAATTTCACCTCAGTATTTCCTTTTTGGGATTATAATAATTAATTATTTTCTTTGATTCTGTAGGGCGAATTAGGGGAGAATGGGCTTGATGGAATAGATGGAGAAGAGGTGAGTCATTTGAGTTACTTTTGGACTAATAAAGAACATGAAATCACATTTCTTTCTGGTTAGAACTCATTTCAGTAACACACTTTGATTAATAAATGCAATTAATCTGATTGCTTTTGCCAGGGAGAGAGAGGCTTTCCAGGTGTTCCTGGGGAGAGGGGGAGCCCTGGTAGACAGGTAAGCATTTTTTTTTGTTATTCCAAAATTTCCAAGAATTGAAAAGAAAAAAACTCCAAACAACCAAAAATGTATTGCTTGTTATAGAGCTAAAAGAGACTTCTGGGAAATCAGCAAAGGTCTGAGATATTTTTGCTTTCTTCAGTAAAGCCCTAACTGGAGAGACAAATCACAGAGGCATTATAAGATGCAGCCCAGTTGTATCTCTGAATAGGCCCTTCACTAAAAAAAAAATAGAGATGGCTGTTCTAGTATCCTTTCTGCTGGTTATTTTGTTGCTAGAAATATCAGCCAAGGCAAGGTGAAAGTCACATTAATTACAGGATTCCATTGTTATGGGTAATGGTTTTGATATGGAAATATTTTTTTCATAGGGTGGCAGAGGAAGCAAAGGAGAAATAGGAGACCCAGGTGACCATGGACTTCGAGGCAATCCGGTAAATATGTTGAAAGATACTGAGATGTTTATACTTTAGATTTCTAATTCTAGGAACAAAGAAAAAAAGAAAAAAGGGAGAGAGATTTTTTTCTTTATCTCTTTTTTCCTCTTCTTTCTCTTTCATTTTACTGTATATTTTTGAAAGTACTTATTATATATGTAAAATCTTTTAATAATTACTATTTTAAAAAAGATTTAAAATTGCAGCAGATTTAAGATGTTAACTACCAGAATGGGCAGGCTTGATACTTGCAACAATTACCTTACTGTTATTGAAATATTGAGATCTGTGAGGTAAAAGGGTGTAAAATCAGGAATCAGAAGAGCAGTACAGAGCACTTCAAAGCACATGCTGAGGCTAGGAAATTGTTTTCAGAATTGAGCTACCACTCAACAATCCACTTCTATTTTTTTCTGTCTCCTCCATTTCAGAATCTATTGGCTGTTTAGAAAAGACCAATCCCTCTAATGGGAAGTTGGACAGGATGAAGCATTTGCAAAGATGCATGCAATTGATTTCTAAATTTGTATCTGCTCTGAGCTAGAAATAGTTGGGCAGAATACAATCTCATGAGTGGGGAAATGTCCAAAGGGAAGGGAGTGGCAGAACCTGGAGGTGAAGTAAAAAGAGTTAGAATCAGCCTAGAATCTCTACATAGCTACACATGGACTAAATCCAACCCCTCTTGAATTCTGTTTACCCTTATCCTTAGGTTGGCTAGGTTCCTTTGCATAGGCATGAACTGTAATAAATCAGTTTAACTGGAACTTCACCTGTGGTCCTCTGACCATATCTTACCCTGTGCATCTTTGCCCTTTCACATTCAACACTCCAGAAGACAAGCTCAGGATCTAAAAAGATCCTGACAAACTTGAACAATGGGCCTATCCAACAAAATGAACTTTAATGTGGAGAAAAGCAAAGTTTTACGTTTAGGTAGGAAACATCAAAGGTATAAGTACAGATTAGGGGAGACCTGGCTCAAAAACAGTAATTGTGAGAGGGACCTTGGAGTTCTAGTGGATGATCACTTGAATATGAGCCAGCAGTGTGCAGCAGCAGCCAAAAAAGCTAATACAATCCTGGGTTGTATAAAGAGAGGCATAGGATGAAGATCATGCGAAGTATTAGTACCACTTTATAAAGCCTTAGTAAGGCCACACCTGGAATACTACAAGCAATTTTGGTCATCATAACTACAAAAAAGATGTCGAGACTTTGGAAACGTTCAGAGAAGAGCAACTAAGATGATCAAAGGCCTGGAGACTAAAACATATGGAGAATGGCTGCAAGGCTTGGGTTTGGCTAGTCTAAAGAAAAGAAGAAATAGGGGCGACATGATAGCAGTATTCCAGTATTTGAGGGGCTGCCATAAAGAAAAGGGGGTCAAATTATTCTTCAAGTCACCAGAGGGCAGGATGAGAAACAATGGTTGGAAATTAATCAAAAAGAGAAGCACCCTGGAATTAAGAAGAAACTTCCTAACAGTGAGGACAATTAACCAGTGGAACAGCTTGCCTTCAGACATTGTGGGCGCTCCATCACTGGAGACTTTTAAGAAGAGACTAGACAGTCACTTATCTGAAATTATATAGGTTCTCCTGCTTGAGCAGGGGGCTGGACTAGAAGACCTCCAAGGTCCCTTCCAGCTTCTATTCTATTCTATTCTATTCTATTCTATTCTATTCTATTCTATTCTATTCTATTCTATTCTATTCTATTCTATTCTATTCTATTCTATTTTTTTTAATTCTCAGTTTCTTCTTTCTAATTTATTAAGAGATCTATGAATGTTGTTTACTTATCAAAGCCACCTGGAGAGATTCATTGTATGACTGCTGTCATCTAGCAGTTAAATAGTAAAAAAAAAAATCAGAAAAGAGAGGCAATAATCCCAATTCAGCATCACAATACCTGGACTAAAATCTAGATTGTAAAGACATTTGTTTCTGCATAAATTCTTGTAAAAATGATCTAAATCAACGAGAATTCTCATCCTTTCTTAATGAGGGTACTGTTTTGCCATTTCATGCAAATATTAAATTGTGTGCAGGATAGAATACAAACAACCAGTACCCCAAATTCCAGGTGAAAGGCAAAATTTTCACCAGTGCAATTTTGGGCCATAAAAGACTTAAACCCAAAATTACTCTGCTTTCTAAACCCAAACAAACCAGAATCTTTCCAATAGGCCCAGGGAATCATTAAAGTTATCTTTCCTTGTCTATTTCCCAATGTAAGTATGTTAGTTAGCTGAAGCAAATTATCAAACAAGGTCAAAGTATTCAGTGATGTGAACAAGGTCTATGTATCAACACTTCTGAGTAAGGATTTCTCTTCCTGTAGTCTAATGCATCCATGCGTTTAGAAAAGTTACAGAGATGAAAAAGGCCCAGGGTTACCAGATGAGCTTTGTGGATATGTCAGGATTGAACACAGTCTTTCTCTGAACTGTATGCATCACTGTGTTATAAACTTTTTATAACTTGTATCTCACTCTGCTTGGTTTTCATTGCTCGGGCTGCTTCCAGGGTTCTTTTGGAACGGATAGCAGTGACAGAGGACTCAAAGGCGAAAAGGGAGAACTTGGATCAGCGGTAAAATATCAATCCTTGGATTTGTATGAGGATTAGACAGAGATACTACTTGGCTTGGGAGGCTGTTCTAGAACCTCCAGAATCAAGTCCAGGTTGCTTGGGAGAATTTAATGCAATCTAATGACTGGACTAATTGACTTACTAACAAGGAAAGTAAAGCTGCACGAGACTATGAGACAATTAACCAGTGGAACAGCTTGCCTTCAGAAGTTGTGGGTGCTCCATCACTGAAGGTTTTTAAGAAGAGATTGGATAGCCATTAGTCTGAAATGGTATAGGTTCTCCTGCTCAAGCAGGGGGTTGGACTAGAAGACCTCCAAATTTCCTTCCAACTCTGTTATTCTGTTACAGATATTTTGGTTTTTCCATAATAGAAATGGGAGGGATGAGGAATAAAAGTTAATCAATTAAAGATGTAATCAATCACTAGGTCCAATCAACTGGCCAGATCAACTCAGAAAATAACATAATAATAATTATAAATAAATAATTTCTCCATCTCAAGTTTTTCCATCCTATAAAATACTCTATTTGAACTAATGATGGCATGAGTGCTAAGATCTCTCTTAGTTTGAGAGAAGACTTAACCAGTTTTTGAAAATTAATATAAATCCTACCTTGTTGTCTCATAATATTTTGTGAAAAAAAGAAAAATATTTGGCACCAGAGCTTTATTGAGTTCTAGAATTGGAATGAAGTGAGGTCAGAATCTTTCTCAATTATCCCATTTCAGGATTCATTCATATCCATATCACAAACCTAATTTAAGAGAAGAAAAGATAAATTTTCAAAAATACTTTCTACTGAAAGGTTTTTTATTGTCCTGTTGTGACTTAGACTTGTCTCTTATTTAGTGATAAACAAGTTCAGTGTTCTGTATTCTTACAGGGAGAACTTGGAAGAAACGGACCACGAGGTGATGCAGGAGGAGCTGGAAGAGATGTGTGTATAACTTTCCCTGCTTTTTCATTTGCTAATAAGATAGTTTTTACAATAATAGACATATGTGTGTTTGTATGTATGTATGTATGTATGAATGTATGTATGTATGTATGTATGTATGTATGTATGTATGTATGTATTTCAAATGTTTGAATACTATGCTTTATCAAATTTAGTTCCTGGATGATTTAGAATAATATAGGAACACTTTAGGCAAGATCTCATAATTGTATGGGATTATATGCTGAGATTCACACTTTAAAATCTAATGTATTTTATTAATTTCTAATGTTTTGATATTTACTAAACCAAATAGAGAAATTGAGATAGGTAGTGAGGAGGAATATAATCAATGAGGAAAAGAAAGTCAATAAAGACTGATTATTGTGTTGCATTTTTGTCAATAGAGTTGCATCACTCTGGAGAAGCTCATGTAGCATCCCTTGAATAAGTGTCTGAATAAAAAATATTGACTAATTCATTGGCTTTGATTTGAGATGATGTGACTTAATGTGATGCAAAACTTTGATCTGGATAGAGAACTAGGAAAGATGGCATAATGACATCAATAGTTTTGTCCCTGTGATAAAAGAGCCCCTACTTTCACAAGGAACAATATCAAATGAAGATGGGAAGATACACATCTTGATTCCAGAAGGGAACTGGGGAAGAAGGGAAGAAGGATGCTGGTTGGGATGGAACCATGCACAGTTGTTACAAAATTATGTTTAAGAAGTAATGATAATCAAGGGCGAAAGATTTAGTGTGTTGCATCATGTTGAGAAATAGAGCTAGAGCTGGGTCAGGTTGTGTACAAAATGTCTATCACAAAATATACTGACTTTGTAATGGAAACAAAACATTTGTTTTGAGTGTTTGTTTCAAAGTCAACTCAGCAGAACACTGGGATCAGTCGTGTCCCTGCTGTTGTTGATTTAGACTCAATGGGATGTTACACCTGTGGAGCACTGAGGCAAATTAAACATATTCAAACTTCTTCCTGTTGTAGTCACAAGATGCTGAGTTTGATTCTATGGTATCTTTATCATTATTTTTATAAGACAGAAGAAGATAGCTTGAATGTCTGCAGCCTGCCTGGGAAATTATTGTTTTGTGTGTGCAAGTGTGTTTCTGATTGTTATGGGAAGTTATAGTTAATGGGAGCAGATGGGTAAGCTGTATATATACTTTACTTTGTTTATTCAAAAAGTTCTCTGTATAACATTTGTGTTGATAGTGTTTAACTGCAAATTCTACTTGTATGGTGTTGGCTTGATTATCTGTTTAATATCTATTATATATTATCTGTTACTAATATTGAGCTCATGTTATATTTAAAAATACAAAGATTCTAAGTTGGGTTAGAATGATGAAATTTATTGAACTTTGGTATGTGGGTGCTTTCTGGACATACCTTGGTGTCTTGTGTTAATGTTCGTTTTATTAATACAATTAAAAAGAACTAGCAGCTCATTTTTTGTAACCAGGAATCACTCCTTTGTACAAACAAAAACATCTACCAAGATGGAGTCAGTTGCTGAGCTTTCATCTGACTGGCTGAGAAGAGGGGAAAAACATACCAAATCTCTTGCTTGGTCTTGCTAAATAGAAGTTAGTGTTTTCAAAGATAAAATAACACAAAAATAAACCTAAATAAAAAATTTAAAATCTTAAGAAAAACTCATAAACTCATAGAGAAGAGATCCTTTAAAAATATTAAGCAGATTTGTTAGTTCTTCAATCCTCAACAACCTAGAGGGTTTATTTAAATAATTTAAAAGACATGTATTTGTTCTCCCTGTTAAGAAGGACAAAGGCTTTTGGTTAGTAGATTCTAATCGGAACAGATTTTTCAGTAGGTAATAATAGAATTATATTCCCATTGTTACCTATGGAGATTATTTTAATGTTTTTAAAATGTTTTTAAAATTATCTTCCTGAACAACTTTTTGTAATTTGGTTTGGAGGCAGGAATCAGCATAAAGTACCATCACAACTAATTCTATGACTCTGAATGGAAACAAAAGACTGGCCAATATATCAAAATCCCTTGTTTCCTGGTTAAAGCACTCATGACGTTTTAAGCTGCATTCAGATGGAACCATCTAGCCATTTTGTTCCATCACAACAGAACTAAGTCAAAACAATCTGAATTTTTGAGAAAGACTGTTCGGTTTCAGTCTTTAAAGAAACCTTTTTTTTCTATTTTGTGCATACTAGGGCCCAATCTTATTCATATCCCTTTCCACACCTTGAAGCATGAATCTTCTGCTTCCTATAGCATTTGGCTGTTGAAAGATATATATTTTCAGTTTGGGTATTCAGAAGAAAAAATCCCCAGATAATAAAAAGCTGTAGGTAATTATTAAAATAGAAGAAAATATTTTTCTAGTGATACCTCTGCATGACAATGAATGGCTATGCTGTATTTATTTCAAGGGAGCACTTGGCAGAAGAGGACCACCAGGGATCAAAGTAAGTCTTTATTATGTTTTTACATGGTGTATGCTATATGTGCTATATATGTCTTATAAATATTGTATGTATATATATATATATGTGTGTGTGTGTGTGTGTGTGTGTGTGTGTAGGTCTTTGGTTATTCGGGTTTTCTCCCGTGTAAAATTGGAAGTGTCTTGGCGACGTTTCGACGAAGTCACATTCGTCATCTTCAGGCTGGTGTCTTCAGCTTCATGCTTCTAGGAGTAATGTGTGATCGCAGCTGTTTCTTCCTTTTAACTGCCAGTGGGGTTTGAACTGATTGGGTGGGAGCTTGGCTGTGTTCTGATTGGGTGGAGGTGTGTTCTGATTGGGTGGGGGCTTTGTTGTGCTCGGGTTAGTCTGAGTTGCAGGGGGATTTGAGATGGTGAGCTGCGTTGCTGTTGTTTGGCTTCGTGTTTAACTGAACACTTTAACAACAGAACTGAACACTTTAACAACAGAATAATCAGAGAAGCCATTGAGATAGAAAAACGCCCACACAGCATGAATAAACGAGATGATACCTCCCGCCTACCAGCCATTTGGAAACCCACTCTTATTGGCAAACGAGTTCCTAACACAAAGAATGACACCAGACCCACACTCACGAAAACCACACAGGATGTCACCACCACACATCCACGCAAAAAGCAAACCCAAACCCACACAGATGATGAGGCACGACCACAAACTAGAAGCCAGTCCACAGCTGCATCATTAGCCACTTTAAACCCCTCCAATCCATTCATGAAGAAAACTGACACCCACCATAAAGATGTGGCATGACCACGAACACGAAGCCAAACAACAGCAACGCAGCTCACCATCTCAAATCCCCCTGCAACTCAGACTAACCCGAGCCCAACAAAGCCCCCACCCAAACAGAACACTCCTCCAGCCAATCAGAGCACAGCCAACCCCCAGCCAATCAGAGCACAGCCAAGCCCCTTAACCAATCAGAACACAGCCAAGCTCCCACCCAATCAGTTCAAACCCCACTGGCAGTTAAAAGGAAGAAACAGCTGCGATCACACACTACTCCTAGAAGCACGAAGCTGAAGACACCAGCCTGAAGATGACGAATGGGACTTTGTCGAAACGTCGCCAAGACACTTCCAATTTTATGCGGGAGAAAACCCGAATAACCAAAGACCTACATACAAACACCCGCGAAAACCTCAGAAAACATATATATATATAGTAGGGGAAGTGATGATAGCCAAATTTAAGTAATAAAAGTTGAAAAATTGAAAAATATAGAATTTTTTTTTTCATTCTCAGTTGTTAAGTAACTTTGCATTTAGGAGAATTTTTGAGAAGAATATACTTACTCAGCTCACCAGAGTGTTTCACATAGAGAACCATTTTAGAATTCTTTTTGGGACAAAAAAATGTATTATTTTTCAGGTATAAACATGCATGCAAAGCATAGATATATTTCACAAACATTTATTTGAAAATCTGCCTATGAAATTGTAATACACAAGACGTTTAGTCTAGTAGAGCAACTTAATTGTAATTCTTTACTTATTTATTATGTTTATATGGCTTCCCATTTCACAACAGTGTGACTCTGGGCAGCTTATAACAGTTAATTAAAAAGAAAAATCAATAAATATATAAAAACAGTTATCATTGAAACAATAAATAACAATGAAAAGCCCAAACGATGATGTTAGCCACAGTAAGGGAGTCATTGCAATATCTACCTGATTTTTATTCTACCTTTCTGCTAAAAAACCTCATTACAGTACTATAGGCATACAGTACATGGTTTTTGTATGCACTGTATCCTCAGCAACTCTGTAAATTAGGTTAATATAAAATATTTGAAATTCTGACTGCCCCACAGCTATCCATGAGTTTTGTAAACTTAAATGTTTAAGGAGGCTGAGATTTTAAATCAACTACGTAGGTAATCCCAGAGGAAAATAAATTTAAAACTCAAGTAGCGTAAAAGACTGCATCTGAAAGATGTTCCATCCACTGACAGAACCTAATTTCATTTGACCCTCATGCCCAAAGGAAATGCAAAGAAGAATGCAGTTTTTAACTGAAATCATATAAACATAAGAAAATGCCAGTCTGCCTAATTAAGCAGTAGCTATATAAAAAGCTTCTCTCTCCATCTCCCTTTCCCTTCTATCTCTTTATCTACCTCCACTTCTCTTTGTCTATATCTGTCTATGTCTATGTGTCTATGTCTGTCTGTTTGTCTGTCTATCTCATTACGTTCTCCATTCAATTGTTTTAATTTCTTAGGGAAATAAAGGTGCCCTTGGCTCACTAGGATTTAATGGGGAACAAGGAATTAAAGGTCCCCAGGTGAGTTTTTGCAGCTCATTTTCAAAAGTAGGGAAACGACATTGGGATACATTGAGTGGAGAGGGACAGGGGTTGTGTTAACCCATAGAGCAAAAGCAACAACAATTTCAATAGTAATTTCTAACAAATTATTGCTATCAGTTTAATTGCAAAAAGTTTTTGTAGATTATTTCTGATTGTATCAAAACCATCAAGTATTATCTTGAGTTGTCAAATATAATAGTTTATAATGGGTATTAATTTATGGCCAGATCTCTCCAAAACAGCACCTAAGAAAAAGTAGGCTACAAAAGGAGATTAAAGATAATATTGTATAACTCTTTATATAAATAAAATGAAATAGAATAGCATAAAAAATCAAGGTAAAAAGGGAGAAAGAAGTTCAGCACTGTACAATCTGAAGCCAGGAATCCAAAATGCAACCCTCAAATACAAGCTACCAGTCCTCAACAACAGTTGGATTTTTTTTGTCTCTCTGTATGTGTGTATGTATAAAATTGTCATCTGAAGTTATTAGGAGTGTTACTGTCTTCCACAGAATTTAGATTCATAGACTTGCAGGTTATATTAGAGGTCATGTAGTCCAACCCTCTACTCAATGCATTTCTTAATTCTAAAGAATATCAACTAATAATGTTAAGAATGCAATAGAATTGCTAAACCACATGTGAAACATTGCAAAAATATTGGATCTAGTCTCTTGTACCATGCATGTTCTAGTGGCATGACATCTGACTCGTGTAAATGTGCACACTAAATGAAAGTAGTATTATATTATGCTATCTTCTATTGTGATGTAATTGTGAGGATTTTTTTGATAGATGGGAAACTGTAAATTCATTCATTTCTGTTCATTCAGTAATAACATAGTACTGTGGCTTTGGGAGTTGATCTCACATCTTAGTTCATAATAAACTTGTATTTCAAGAATGTACCAATTTATCAGAACTTTTCTGTTTCAAATATTTAATTTTGCTTATTTGTACAGGGACCACCTGGCACAACTGGAATCCCTGGCCTTCAAGGAGAGCTTGGCCTCCCTGGTCAGAGGGTAAAATTAGGTTTTTCTATCATCAAGGATGTTCTTAAAGAGCAAATTGTAAACAGTCTTAGATGGGGAAAACTCAGTGATTGTTGTCTGTTTCTAATCATCATCAGAAGTGTGATTGAAGAACAGTTTAACGTCAGATAGCTGTGGAAATAGTAGAAAATAATTTTATTATGGATCCTGTTGGGAGTCAATTTCTTTTCATCCTGGCAGGAAAGAAGTCTAGATAGCACTTCTCATTAACAAAAGCTGCAAAGTCATATGATAATCCCAGTATGCACTTGGGTTGGCCATGTGACCACTCCAGAAGACATAACAAAAAGCAGTGTCTGCATTTGTGGCTGTGAGGTTGTCAGGTGTCTTTCCTGGTAAAACAGAAGATGAAACCATAGCCCCAGATATCTTGATCACTTATAAAGTTAGGTCAGCCCCAAATGGCCCAGCGTTTTTTTTCTTTGAAGTTTTAAGAGAATTTGCTCTGCAAGTGGGCAATAACAAGGACCAGCATTTGGAGGCCTCCTGTCCCCAAACCAGAAGTAACACATTTTCCCCCAATCCTCTTTTAAAACTATCAAATTAACGGCCATTGCCTTGCTTTTGGCAAGAATCGAACAATGCCCTGGGTGATCAACTACTTCCTTTTTGTGAAATAAAAAATCAAGTTCCTATTGTAAATCTTCCTTCAGTCAGCTTCATTGGAGACTCTTGGACCTCTTGTTTGGCAAGAGGGAGAAGACATTCTCCTACTGCACTTTCACTATACCACATGAGATTTCATAGACTTTGAACATGTCTTGTCAGAGTCACCTGTTTCCTAAGCCAGAGTTGCAATTTTCTAGCCCTGTTTCAGAAAGTATGTCTAGGACACCCTGACAATTTTTCTTGCTCTATATATCCTTTCCAGCTGTAGTAGTCCAGCTGCAGGCTTTTTCCACAGTGGCTCCTGCTCTATGGAACATCCTCCCTTTGGAAATTAGAATGGCTCCAATCTTGTTAGCCTTTTGTAAGGGCCTGAAAACTTGGCTATGTTCCCAAGCCTGGGGCACTGAATATATCAAAGGCCCTATTTCCTGGCTGTGTTGCTGCTGTGTATATTTATTGTTTTATTGTTTTAAATGTTTTTAGTCTTTTCATTGTAATATATTTTTGAATTGTAAGCTGCCTAGAGTCATTGACTGAGATGGGCAGCTATAAAAATTGAACAAATAATAAATAAATAAGATTATATGTGACAATAGGAACTGTATACAGCAGGGATGTCAAACTGGCGGCCCACAGGCCGGATGCATCACATGCAAGACATACCCACCTCAGTTCTGCAAAGGCAAAAAATGTTATGATATGTCACGTGATGTGATCGAGTTTGACACCCGTGGTATACAGTATTCCAGATGAGAATGCATCATGCATTTCTATAAGGGCATTACAATGTGGCAGTTTTAATTCTGCCCCTTTCTTGATTATCACTTTTGTGGAGCTTGCCTTTTTCATGGCAGCTGCACATTGAGTCAACCTCTTGAGCTACTGATTATGTACTCAAGATCATTTTTATGGTTATTTATAGGCAGACCTCATAAGTGTGGACATGAAGCTAGGGTTTTGTTGCCTGGTTTGAATTGAATTTGATTTGCTATAAGTTTAACAATTCACTTATTTAACAAGTTATTTTGGAATCTTTACCATCTCTTTTGACCCTCATTACCTTAAATAGTTTGGCATCCCAAGCCAGTATCATTTATGAAGAAGTGAAAAAGCATGGGGCCTTGAAAGACCTTGCTTTATATTTCCTGAAAAAAATGCCTGTTCATTCCTACTTTTTGCATGTCATTTTTAATCAATAATACATAAAAGGACAAGGATTTTTCTTCCATGAAAACAAAATTTACTGAACAGTCATTGTTAAGTGACTTTGTCAAAGCTTTTTTTGAAAATCTATACAGGCTTGCTTCCATTCACAGGCCTATTGTGGGAATCTCAGAAAACTTTAGAAGGCTGATCAGGCAAGATTTACCTTTGCACACTGATTTTTACATAGCAAGCTTGTTCCTCTACATTCTTAGGGTTTTTTCCCCTCTTTAATTATAATTTCCATCCATTTTTCTGGAACAGTTACTAATATGTCCATCCTATAATTTCTTGTTTCCATAGGGTGCTGGTGGCCCAGTTGGAGTTGTTGGGGAGCGTGGTAGATCTGGTCCTCTTGGTAAAAAGGTTAGTTTTTTAAATAGCTCTAATAATTACTAGTTAAATGACAGAAATGGTGGCAGTTGAAATAAACCTTGTTTTCACTATCTCCTATATACAGTGCTTTTTTTGTAAAACAAAATGATGCCGGAACTCAACACACGTTATACAACCTGCCTTGCCTATCCTGCAAGGTTTCATCCAAAAAAGGTGCCAGAACTCCGTTCTGGGCGTTCTATGACAAAAAAAAGCCCTGCCTATATATCTTTCCAGTCTTAACTACTACGTCAAACTGGGTCTCAAAAATATGTCTATAGAAACTAAGAATATTGTTAAAATCTTTAAATATTTGATTAAACTTTCCCATTGGAATGTTAAAAAGCGTATTGTATCTTGTTTAATTTTAAAATAGGTGAAAATGTAAGCAATCAACTATAACATTAAACCACATTTTAAAAACACTTGCAAATGGTATTTTTCTTTCCCCAACAAAGTACATGGGGAAATGCAAGTTTAATGGTTGACATTTACTCAAAGAGCACTGGATTATTTAAGGCTCCCATTATAGCAACTTGGAAGTTCTCCTGAATTCAGAGTTCTGCTTGAAGGAGCAGCTTCAGCTGGTGCACAAGTTGTGTTTCTCTGTGGATGAGAAGATTTGGTGACAGTAATTCACTGAAGTTAGATTACTGTACTGTAGTACACACATTACTTGGGCTGTCTTTGAAGATTACCCAGAGATTTCAGTGGGTGCAAAATGTGGCAGCTTCCTTGCTGACAGGTGAAATTTGCCTTAGCAGGATCACACCTTTGTTGTAGATGCTATATTGGCTCTCAGTAGATTTTTGAGTGTAATGCCTTTAAAGTTTTGAATGGCTTGAGGCCCTGTTACCCGTAGAACCATTTTCTCTGAGCAGAACCTGTCCTCCTCTGTGCTTAATCCAAGAATGGTTCCTTTGGATTCCTCCCTGTGGGCTGTCAGGATAGGGGGAGTCCAGAGACAGGCTTACTCAATGGCTCCCCACTTCTATGGAAAAGCTTCCTCCTTGAGATCCTCCACTATTGATGAGTCAGCAGTGTGCTGCAGCAGCCAAAAAAGCTAATACAATCCTTGGTTGTATAAATAGAGGCATAGAATCAAAATTACGTGAAGTATTAGCACCTGGAATACTGCATCCTGTTTTGGTAACCACGTTACAAAAAAGATGTTGAGACTTTGGAAAAAGTACAAAGAAGAGCAACTAAGATGATTAAATGCTTGGAGACTAAAACATATGAAGAACAATTGCAGGATTTAGGTTTGGCTAGTCTAGAGAAAAGAAGGACTAGGGGAGACAGTATTCCAATATTTGAGAGGCTGCCATCAAGAAGAGGGAGCCAATTTATTTGCTAAAGCACCAGAGGCCAGGACAAGAAACAATGGATGGAAACTAATCAAGGAGAGAAGCAACCTGGAATTAAGGAAAAACTTCCTAACAGCGAGGACAATTAACCATAGGAACAACTTGCCTTCAGACGTTGTGGGTACTCCATCACTGGAGGTTTTTAAGAAGAGACTAGACAGTCATTTGTCTGAAATGGTATAGGATCTCCTGCTTGAGCAGGGGACTGGACTAGAAGACCTCCAAGGTCCCTTCCAGCTGTATTCTGATTCTGATTCTTTATTCCCCTCCTTTGGGACTCCAATAATGCTTCCTCCCTGGACTATTGTTACTTTATATTTGGTTGTTAAGATTTCTTAATATTAGTTTAACATTGTCATTGTTGGAGATAAAATGCTGACTTTGTAAATAATTTATATAGGAGCTATAAAGCACTATGAAGCGGCATATAAGTCTAAGTTCTGTTGCTAGTGCTAATGCTATTGTTCTCTAAGCACTGTGTGTATATCTTACATGATACATTCAAATAACTCTTTCAGGGTGACGCTGGTGAGCCTGGTCCAAAGGGACCCATTGGGCCTCCTGGGCCTCGAGGAGAAACGGTGAGTGTTACTAGGAACCAGTATTACTCACTGATCAAAGAGCTACCACTAGCAGATGCCAGGGATAATCAACATCAAGAACACTTTCCACATGTTTCTTGATTGAAAACCTTGATTGTTCCCTGAAGGTCAGTCCAGATGGCTTACAAACCATTTCAAAGGGTTTCCATCCACTCTTGTAGTCAAAAGAACATCCTTAGCACTGAATTGTTTAGAGTTTAATGCCCTTTATGGTACAGCAAAGGTTCAAAGAGACTTCTCAGGATCCCAGTATCTATTGCTTATTTTGATTTGTGCCTTTGCATCTTGTAGGGAGATGATGGACGAGATGGAGTTGGCAAGGAAGGCCCTAAAGGCAGAACGGTATGTATAGGATCAGTGTTTGGACTTATAAATATATCTGAAAGTTCCTTAATCCATACAGCATGGCTTGGGCGGCGGCAGAATTTGCAACAAAGAACCAAAGGTCTCTTGCCCTCTAACACAAGACTGCCTGTTTTCTTTTGTTCTTCCTTGGCAATAACAACACCCACCCTGCCACACCCAATTTTCACAATATCTCTGATTTTCTCCCAAGCTCTTTTGTATTCACGTCTCAACCCTACCTTTCCTTGGCCTTTCCTTCTCTTCCCCTTACCCGTTCAATAGGCAAAATAAATGAAATGTAAAATTTGTAGTCTGCAGCTGCCCTTCTGGTTTTTATCTCTTCATAAGCAAGATTTCTTCTCCACAGAACCTTCCTGCTCTGCACAATTCATTTCTATGGATAATTTTTTATTGATGCCAGTTTTTTTAACACGCTCATGTGAGAACATTTTTTCAAACAATGAACTTGGGGGAAAGGATTAAACTTCATTATACGGACTGCAGTCTGAGTTGGGTCCCTGAATTTAACTGCCCAGAATCCCCATACAGGCTTCATTATTATATTCAGAGACTCTTCCAAAGGGTTATATTGGTCAGTTGGATTTTACAGCATAACTAATTCTTTAATAGTGCCTCTATTGATATCCATAATCACTAGAAAAGGAATTGGGGAGGGGTGGGAGGAAGCCAACTCTTCTGATTCTAAGACTTCCTTTTCTCCACAGGGACAACCCGGTTTCCCAGGATACCCAGGACCACGGGTACTGAAAGCACTTTCTAGTCTTTGTAGAGCACTTTAACTCCTATGTGATTATTATTAGAGAATAAATGCTCTGCTTCTTATTTTGAATTAGGGTGTACCTGGAGATCATGGTGATGATGGTAAACCTGGCCCCAAAGGAAGCAGCGGTGAACGGGTAATGCCATTTCATCCTCTGACTGCTGAAGAGGAATAAGATTCCCTTCCTGCATTTTTTCCCCCAATGATTTTCTTTGTTCCAAATGGTGTACTTAATTGGAACAAAGATAGCAAAGTGAAAGTTATATCACCCTGGCCGTGTAATAGGAGATGGGTTATCCTTATCTTTTATAATAGTAATTATTTAAATATCATTTAAATATCATTGCTAGGTTGGTATTGGCATTTTATTGTAAATATTAGAAGGATCCCCTACCTGGAAGGCTAGAAGGCATTGATTTTATTCACTTGTTATTGGCTGTAGAAGATGCTTTATGCCAGGGCTTTTCAACCTTTTCACCCATTGTACCACTTTTAGGATATGGCAATATCCGAGTACCACGAGTTGCCTAGCAAGATGTCAAAAACTTGATGATCAAAAAAAAAAAAAAAGGAAAAAAGTGATAAAGTACAGGTAGTCCTCGACTTACAACAGTTCGCTTAGTGACTGTTCGAAGTTACAATGACACTGAAAAAAGTGCCCCCCAAGCCACAGCCGAGCAAGACACCTGCCTGCCCGCCCGGCGGCGCTCTTCTTCCTGTCCTAGGTTTTCATTGTTGTGAGCATTTCTGTTGAGGATTGGCAGCAGGGGTGGGGTGGGGGGTTGTTTGGTTTTTATTCCCCCCATCTGCTGGGTGGTTTGCAGCAGGTTTTGGTCAGTTCACATGACCCTGGGACACTGTGACCGTCATAAATATGAATCAGTTGCCAAGCATCTGAATGTAAATCACAAGACCCTGGAGATGCTGCAACATTCCAGCTGATCAGTGCTTTTTCTGGGCTCAGCAGAAGCGCCAGGATCACCGCTGAGCTCCAGCTGGACCCTGGCGCTGATCCTGGCGCTTCCACTGAGCCCTGACAGCCCTGCAGCTCCAGCCGTCTCTCGCTCAGGCTTGTGCGGTGCTGCCACCAGTTCAGCTCATTCCCCTCCCCCGCTACCACTTTTCTAGGATGGTCGCGTACCACCTGCCAGGTGCCAATATACCACAGGTGATACCCGTACCACTGGTTGAAAAGCCCTGCTTTATGCTGCCTGTATTCACACATATGATATGTGGTACATTGAAGCTCTATCTTTTCACCAGACACTTTTGTTGTTGTTGCAAGTTTTTAACATAGAAAAATTTCATAATGATTTATTCATTTTACTGCAATTTAATTCATTTGTATTTTAATATTGGACTCCTAAGGAAGTATTATGGTGCTGTTTACTTCACATTAAGTCAACTCCCCAATTAATTAGCATTATTTGTAAAGCATGCCACTGACCACATCCTTTATCTGAATAAGGCATTCATATTAGTTAGGTGTAAGATCCCATACCATGTTCTTTATCAGCCATGGAGATTCAAAATGAAAGTGTAAGATAAAGAGAAACTTTGAATTATGTTCTTATTAGCCAGGAGAGAACTGTAGGAAAAAGGAAAGCAGCATTTCATAAAGTTGGAACCAAATATGTTCTTTAAGTACCTTCTGGTCATAGGAGAATAATGTTAGAACTGTGAACATTATATAAACATTGTCAAACAAAATCCAGTGATACTCATTTGCTTGTGCAAAGAAGCTAAAACATTGCTATAAGTTGAAATGCTGAGTATTATAATACTATGAACAATCTTACATACCCATCTGCAAATACTTATATGTTTTTTAGACACACTATGTCTTTATTAGAGTTGGCAATCTTTTTTACCCAAGGACAGTACTCCACACTTTTTAAATAGGACAAAGGCTTTAATAACAGTGACAATTGGTATACTTATGTATATGTAGGTGGGCGCATGTGTGCATGTGGGAAAGAATATAATACCCATGAGTGAATCAGGATTTTCTTGAATTGGGCGTGTCATGTTAGAAGTTTTAGGAGGCTTACAGGATTTGTATGTTTTTTTATTATTAAACTAAATTGAAAACTATGTTTTGGGTTTTTAGTAGCTGCCTCCCGCAAGGGCAATCTTAGTGGTTCATCTCTAATCTTTACATCATTAGAGAAATGAATTTTATTATTTATAATGTGCCTTTAACTAGATGACCCTCAATAATTATTTAAAATAGTACAATAATATATAACCCAAATTATTTTCATACAACTAAAATTGAATTACAACAAATAAAAGTGATATGAAAAATAAATGATTGCTAATTTAAACAAACCTTCTAGATTAAAGTAATGATGACAAGTGTTGGATACATTAGATGCCTAGTGAATGTGAGATGAAGGTGGAGAATCTATGGACTAGGAGCAAAGGAGAATACTGCGGTGGAATCTTCAATGTAGAAATAGATCCAAAAACCTGAACAAATGAGGACATATTTAATTAACTTGAAAGAGCAGGAATGAATAATATGAAAATATATTTATGATCTGAATCAAATGTCTTGGTTTCCCTTTTTAGGGACATTCAGGGGAACCTGGCCAAAGAGGTCAGAAAGGAGAGAGTGGATATCCAGGACCACTTGTAAGTTTTTGCTATGCTGGTTCTTGTTTTAGTAATTATACTTCACTAGTATACTTTGCGCTTCCTTTTCATACAATTTGCAAATAAGCTCACATGCTCCCTATTTAACTTCAGTTGTAAAGTTAAATTAAAATTCATTCTCTTAAGTAAACTCATAAGAATCACAAAAAATTGAGATGTGACTTTAACGTGTTTACTCTGTACATTCCTGACTTGCTTGCATCACTTAAAAGTGTACATAGATTAAGTAAAATTGTAGGAACCGCTAGCTTATGTGGGAATTCTGCCATGAGCCTGCTCAGAATACCAATGTACTGACTGCATCTTTTTCAACAACTCTTACAATAGCTAAAGACCTACATTTTACTGAGCTACAATAAAGGAAGGATCATCTGTGAAAATTCAAAAGTTATAAAGTCTGTACCTTCAGTTTCAAAGCTTCTCACTTTGGATTTTGAGATAAAAACTTTGTAAATATTTCAGGTTTTGCATTACATTTCCCTCATTTTGTTACTCAGTGAGCGTCAGCTATTGTATATAGAACTGTAGATGTAGAAATCTAATGTAGTGTAGATAAATGTATCACTATATTAATATAATGTACATTAAAAGTAGAAATCTAATGTAATAAACCAGCAGGATGTTGTCTTCCCCTGTGTTGGGATGCATACTGATAAGGAGCAGATAGCAATAGTAATAGCACTAGACTTCTATACCTAAGCTTTTTACTGCCATCAGTTTTCTATGTTTCTGTGTTTCTATCTGAATTCATTATATCTATCAGACATGACAAGATATCCCAGTCTGTAAAATGAGAGAGGAGGCATCCTTAAAAAAAAATGTGCTCAATTTCCTCTAAGGAGATGTGACAGTAAAACTGGTTGTAACTGGATGCATGGTATTATTTTGAAAGAAAGTTCTACTTGTTTCATGAGTGGCTTCCTTCTGGGTCGGCATGCACAGATTCAGCCTCCATGGCTGGCTTTCTGTACTCCTGGCAACTCACAGACAAGACTTTCTCCCCCAATCTCTGGGCTTTGTTCTCCCATATGATTAATTAAGTGTCTGAACTTGTCAAGTCAATTTTAAACAAGCACAGTTAAATTTATTCACAGTAAATTATATTTACATTTTTAAAAATCCTTTCTTTCAGGGATTTATGGGTAGCAAAGGAGAGTCTAGAGATGTAAGTCAACCATTTGTTTATGGTATCAGATCTTTTGTACTTTTTCAGGCTGGAAATCTTTTTTCACTCTCTCTCCCTCTCTCTCTCTCTTTATTTTAAAGCACTGCACACTTGTACGCAACATCAAAGATAAATGTCGTAAGTCTATTTCTTTTGCCCCTGGTCTTGATGTAAGTTGGCTCTTGGTATAGATTATAAAGTAATTTCTTTCTTGTCCTTCTTTCTCTGTTATTATTTGCAGCTTGCTGTTATGGTAAGTTCATTTTAAATTACTCATTATCGGACACTGGCATGCAGTCAGATGAAAAACTGACATACACAATTTCTTTGAAAGACAAGCATTGAATTATTTGCTGGTAAACTCTGTCATTTCCTTGGGGGGGGGCAGTAAAGCTAATACCTTTTTCTCATACTACTTGTTTCTTAATATTCCCGGTTTCTGCAGGCCCAAAGGAATGTCCTGTTTATCCAACTGAATTGGCCTTTGCTCTTGATACTGCCGCTGGTGGAAATGCAGACACTTTCAACAGAATGAAGGACACAATAGTGTCAATTGTTAACAATATCACAATTGCAGAAAGCAACTGCCCCAGAGGTGCCCGAGTAGCACTGGTTACATACAACAGTGAAGTTACCACTGAGATACGTTTTGCTGACTCCAGAAAGAAGAAGGATTTAGTAAAACGAATTAAGGATCTCCAATTTGTTCAGACATCCAAGCAACGTAGCTTAGAAACAGCCATGGGATTTGTGGCCAGGAATACTTTCAAGCGTGCACGTAGTGGCTTCCTTATGAGGAAGGTGGCTGTGTTCTTCACCAATGGGCCAACAAAAGCATCTCCAAAGTTGAATGAAGCAGTACTAAGACTGTACATTGCTGGAGTTCTGCCTGTATTCCTTACAAACAGAGAGGACAGGGTCCTTATCGACGCATTACAGGTCTGTTTCCTTTTGTTTTACTTCCCCTTGCACAGTCTTTCCTGGATTCAATCAATCAATCATTGTTATAGGATTCAATCAGCCACTTCTATCTTTCAGGAGCACTCAACAAAATGGCTTAATTTTGTTATTTTTTTTAATATTGATTACTGTCTCTGGATCAGTGAGTATACAATATTTTGGATTTGAAAAGATTGCTTCAGAGTATTTGCTGTGCGGAGCACTTGTGGCAACTCCCTAAGCCAAATGCATCTTTTCCCCAAATTATGCTACAGCTATGAGCAAAAACTATTTGATCCTGAGAAAAGATGCTGCTGCATAGGGAGTTCATATACGAATGATTCAAACTTTCATCTGCAGCCTGAAAGTTTTGTGTTTATCAGCAGTAGCTAGGCAGAGTCTTAAAAGCAGCAGACAACGTGGATGCTTTTGCATATAGTTGCTTTTGTCCAAGAAAAACCTATAAAATCTTCCCTCACAGGGGTTCTCAGAGTATGGTAAAATAAAAAAAAATCAAGATGGCAGCCACAGTTATGCAATTGAAGCTTTGCACTGTTGTGACCATCATCTTGATTATTTTTTTTTATCATATGCTGTGGACACACATACCATCCCTTAAGACCATGAACAACAGGAAATCAACTGTCTTCAGGAAGGAGTGGGGGGGGGCTGCCAATTACTGTGGCAGATTCCTGTTTTTGTTTATTAGTTTCCTAAGTTCAAAATAATGATTTGACTCCGGAGATCTATACCTGACATTCTATGTATCCAGTAGGACTTACTTCTTCCTTTGTTTGTAATTAAAAAAAAACAGTCCTAAAGATGAAGAAAAAGCATTATATCATGTGGTGGTGGGGAATACCCTGAGGATGGGGAAGTTGGCAGAAATGACTGTCTATCCAAATAGGAGCATCTGGCTCATGTAAACAGTTCTTTGGATATAAGCCATAAAGTCCATTAATAGTGTATGGCTGCTTCTTTATCAGTCGAAGCTGTCAAGTCAGTGTATACTGTGGATGAAAGAAGAGACTAAGGAGATGGCATTATGTCATTGTTTTAAAAAAGATGGCATGGCACCCAGATTAAATAAAACATAAAAAAACTTCTTTGTTAGAATACCATGTGGCAACTTTTATTTTTGAAACTATCCTTAGAAGGATTAAAAGGAAAATTCTCAGACAATGAGGGGAAACCTGCATAGGACAGTAATTTTGTGAAATGGCTTCCTAATTTGAATCACGATAAGCGCTTTTTCCCAGAGATGCATGGTATCCCAGTTAAAATTGTTCCTACACGAGTTGTTCATTTCATAGTGCAGTCACATTAATTGGATTTGAGAATTCATGCATGATCTAGTTTTTAAGGTGTCATTGTTGACATCTCTCTCTCTCCCTCTCTTTCATATTCTCTCCTACCTCTTCTACTACAGCTCAAGATAACAATATCATAATTGCTTCTCCATTTTATCATAACAATAATTTTGGAAACTAGTTGGGATNGTTGGGATTGTACTTAATTCAAAGCCACTTCATGAGTTTTGTGGCTAAGTATATACTGTTAGTTTTTCACATCACATTTCTTGTGAATAGGTTGATATGGATGGTGATATGCTAAGGAGCTGCAGTTGTGATTTCATTTCCAAGGCCCACATGTTGTGAGCCCTACCCTCAGATGTTCTGAAGGTATAGTAGGAGATAAAGAATAGTCAAACTGTTTGCATAAAGTCTTATGGCCAACTGCACATTCATGTTGAATCCTTCTCTCAATGATGCAGAAAGGTAGGTTTTGAATCTAAAAGATGAATATACAGAACAATTTACAGAAATATACTGAGATGTATATATGTTCAAGTGGAATTAAGAAAAGCTAACTCTTTCTTGATATATTTTAGAGACCCTGGACAATTTAACAAACTGTGTTCAGAATTCCATTGACTGCATGTTTCTCTTCTTGTTTTAATTAGATAAACAACACTGGTGGACAGGCTTTCGCATTTACTGGTGGCGCTAGTCAACTGGCTGCAACTATTAGGAAAGTGTTCACATGCCATATTTGTCTAGGTAAAATATATGACATATTTTTTTACTTGAGATATTTGTGTACTACGAGAAAATCAATTTGTAACCAGTCTGCTTGAAGATTTTTGACAAATTAGAGGGAACCAAGGAAATTTGAGAGGGTTTTTTGTTTGCTTTAAGCTCTGCCATGTAAGGGCCACATTGGAGGACCATAGATGGACCTGCCTTCTTTTCAACTTTGCATTAGGTCAGAATGCCTTATGATGATCAGAAACCATTCTGGAACCAGCGGTTCAGTCTGAGCAGGTTTCAAGAATCTTGTGAACAATTGCATTTGTTTTTTGACTGTTACTAATGTCCCCTCTGTTTCTAATAGTGCTATTAAAGGGACATTTTATTTTTACATTTCTGTTCTCATGATCATTCACTACTGGGATTGCTTTGGTAGTGATGAAACCCAGATGAAGTTTAAATCTACAATTAGCCTCACTAAAGCAATACTACAATTTGCTCATAATGCAGTCATCCAATTGCCAAGTGCAATGGTTCCCATTGTAGTAAAAAATTTTATGGTGGAAAATTTTATAGGTCAGTCAAGGATTTTAGACTCACTCTAAACATCTAAAGCATTTTTAAATGCATAATTGGAAGCTACTAATGTAGATGTTTTGGTTTTTGGTACAATTGTAGATTTGTATATCTTGCTGTTTTTGTCCAACTGAAGGACAAAAAAAGGGCACTGAAAATATTAATTATGTAACAATTATATATTTATTTATCTAGATGTATGTGATCCTGATCCCAGCTGTGGTATCCAGAGGGGTAGCTTTGGCAGAGACAGACGGGCAGCTCCTACAGATGTTGACATTGATATAGCATTCATCGTGGATAGTTCTGAGAGTACCACTCCAATGCAGTTCAAAGAAATTAAAAGCTACATTTCCTATATAGTAAACCAACTGGAAACTAGTTCTGATCCCAAGGTATCTCGACATCATGCCAGGGTCGCTGTTGTCCAACATGCTCCCTTTGAGTTTCAATCCAACTCAAGCATATCTCCTGTCAAAGTTGAATTGTCACTCACAGATTATGGACCTAGGGACAAATTAACGGATTTCATTCAGAACCAAATTTCACAACTTTATGGAACACGGGCTGTGGCAACAGCAGTAGACTATACAATGAGGCATATTTTTGAAAGTGCACCAAATCCCAGAGATCACAAAGTCATTGTTTTGATGATGACAGGAGGCATTGAAAAGGAAGAACTTGAACACCTTCAGGAAGTTATTATAGAAGCTAAATGTAAAGGATATTTTTTTGTCATTATTGGCGTTGGTAGGAATATTAATATTCCAAGTATCTACAGCTTGGCAAGTGAGCCTAATGATGTCTTCTTCAAATATGCTGATAAGGCATCAGAACTTCATGAAGAACCATTGCTACATTTTGGAAGCCTCTTACCATCCTTCATCAACAGTAAGTAGATGCTTAATCCGCCAGTGAAAGGTATTGAGTGTAGAAGAGTTAGACAGAAGAGAACCTGAACCTGGGAGGGGAGCTTCCTTTTATAGTTTAGGGTGTAAGACTGTACAGTCAAAGAACAATGTTGCAAAAGAAACCTAAAACCACATATTTGACTGCGTACTTCAGTCAGTACCTGTCTGTCCATCCATCCATCCATGAAACTTAGAAATCACACATTTCCCTCACAGAGAGACTCTGGGTGGAATACAAAATATTAAACCATAAAAACTATATATAAAATTTAAGAAGAGGCAAAGATAGTTAAAAATCAATGTTAATAATTAAAAGATGCGGGGAGGGCTTTCAGAGCACTAACCAGCCCCACAGCTGTGTGTTTTTCTGTGAGCCCCAAGAACCTGAAACATGGCAGTTTTGGATTGGATTAAGATGACTACATCAATTTAATTAGTCATATTTAAATAAAAAGTTTGCCAGCCAATTTGGATACTTTGATCCTACAATTGCAGTATCAGATGGATTTCTCTGAAATGATTCCTGGATTTTGTGTTGATTAAAATAATTATTGTCAAACTTGGAATAATTAATCCTGAGTAAACACAATTTGTATGCATCTTAGATGCCTCATAATTCCTAGTTCCTCTGTTATAGGTATTAAACTTAAAAAAAATGTATCAGTATATTTGTATAAAGTGTCCTATTTCCTATTTAAACAAATGGAAATCCTTTAATTCTACTTAAAGAAAAGGCCCATGCTTGCTCAATCAATCTCTTTTCTTTTTTTGCTTTAAAATTATTAACAAGTAACATTTAAAAATAGTCAGAAAAGGAGCATGCAGCTGTTTATCCAGACATATAACTGGTATAATTTGAAACAGCAGAACAAAAAGCTGCACTTTATTTCTTGCTAGATTGATGCCAAAAAGAGACCTCATGTAGGTTATTACTGTATATCTCTATAGTAACAATAGAGAAGGTGTTGGGAAACGCCCAGTCAAGCAGCGGGGGTGGGGAGTGGGAGGAGGCCTCAAACACTGAATTAGCTTCAAGTTCTTGTGTGGCTGCAACAGATCCAGAACTAATCCCCCCTCCCCTGCTGCCCCTTAAGCTTCATAGAGCCTTATCTATTTGTTCCCAGGCTTAGGATGGGAAATTCCAATACAATAGGCAGAATATAATAAAGCAGCAAGCTTGAACTCTTCACATGTGGGTCTGATTGCTTGTGCCTGACAGAATATTACTAAATCTAAATACAATGTTAGAATGTTTAAATAAAGACATGGTTTATATTCCTATAATATGTTTGGGAAATGAGAAAATATTTACTCAAAAATTCTCCTTTATGTTTTAGGTGAAAATGCCTTTTACTTGTCTCCAGATATCAGGAAAAAATGTGATTTGTTCCAGGGTGACCAGCCAATAAAAAAAAATGGCCCAAAACAACTGTAAGTATCTTCATTTTTAGTGTCAGAAAGTAAATTTCCCCCCAGATATCAAATTATGTGTGGAGGAATGAGACGCCTCTCTTCATTATGCTTTTCATCTTTTGTCTCTATTTTTTCTATTTTATTGATTGTATTGTAATTCCTTTGTTTGATTGTTGTGAGTCACCCAGTCATTATTAAATACAAATTTAATAAAGTATTAAATTATTATTATTATACTTGGGAATTGAAGGGACAATAAATATAGGTTTAGAGCTGTTCCTTATATGGGTATAAAGTAGTATCACCACTTGATCCTGTCCTTGTCTCATCTTCAACCCTTAAGTTGTCTTTAATTGTATGTAGTTGTCCTGGGGTTAAAGCATTGTTTTCCCTTTCAAACCAATAGCATTCTATGATGGCTGCAAGTTGTATAAAAACTGCTATGTTCTATGAGCACTCTATCAAAGATTAAGTTGGGTGACTAATAGTACATGAGAGCTTTTATTCTTCCTTTATTTGTAATATGTTTTATTGATTTTTTAAAAACATAAATCACTTAATAATTGGGGAACAGTGTGTTGTCTGGGTTACATTTGTAAAACAATCACTAACAATTGATTTCTATAATCCATAATCCACACAATAGTTTTAGTTGATTTCCTCTTTTCCCAAAATATCCTTTTTGCAAACATTAATACAATTCTTATTGTTTTGATAGATAACAATTAAATATATAACTTTTCCCAATAGTCCTAAAAATAATAATCATATCAATATAATGTTTCTTTTCTATCCAATCATTCTGATTGCCTTATCATAGATCCTATTATAGTCCTTATTTTAATTTGTTTCTCCCACCAAATTCTAGATATTCTTACTGGTTAAGATTTTCTCAAAAATTAATTACATTTAAGAATTTAACTCTATTTTTCCATATGAACCATCTCACACTTTTATCTTTCTTAAGGAATAGATAAAACAGTGGAAAAAAAGAAAGAAAAGCAAGAGTAAAGAAGCATAAAAATAACATACTACTTAAAATATATATCCCTCCTAAGCTAATATGTATTTATTTCCTAAATTTCTTATTCTTTTTAACCATAATTAAAAATATGTTTAATCTTTAAACATTCCATTTAATACATCTAGTCATCTAGTCCTTTAACTCTTATTCAAAACACTTTTATCCATTATAATTTTCTTAAATTCAATCACATTTAAATATCTAAAACATTTCCTTTATCTAAATCATTTCAACATTTTTTATATCACTCATATCAAGAAAGAGAACAAAAAAGGGAAAAAAGCATACTATATTATATTTAGAGAATTCATCCCTCTTAGAGTGACATATATATTCCAAAACTTTTCTATTTCTTTAACCATATTCAAACAAATGTTTCTTTTTTAAGTATTTTCTCTGGTAAGTCCCATCATCTATTTTCTTAGTTTCCACTTTAGTTTTTTTCTTTTGCCCAGTGTCTTTCTTAATCAATGTATTTTGCTGAATCAAAACGTTTTTCCATGTGTTCGCAAATGTTGCTGTATATATAAAAAGTAAATCAGGTGTACAAAGAAGTGTCTTTGTACAGGACTTCTGCCTTTCCATGTTTGTTGAAAATCTTTTTCTTTTTCTTTCTCTCCGCTTCTCTTATCATTTCCTTTCTCTCCGATGTTCCTGACATCTTTACAGTCCATTTTATCCAATCTGTTTTCTTGTCCTCAGATTTATTTTGTAGTCTTAAGGGATAAGTTGTTTTTTCCAATTCTTGTGAATTTTTTTCCACTAGGATTAAATCATGTTTCCTTGTTTTGTTAAGTTCCATCTTTAAGTCTCTATTCTCAATTCTATATCTATTTATCTGTTTTATCTGCTCCTTCTCTGTTGTTGTTTTCTGGGAATTTTTTTGCTGTAGAGTTAACTTGTAAATATATTTATTTATATTTTCAAAGTTGTTTTGGATTTCTTTGTGGTTTAAAGTCATTGTTGTTTGAATTAGTTGCAGTACACTATATATCTCCTTCTGTGAAGTATTTATGTTTTCTTGATATGTTCTTTCTACATGTCTCTGATCCATGATAGCCAAGAATCTAAGTTTTCCTCTTCCTTTCTTTTCTCTGCAAATAGCTTTAGAGTCTCAGTTAGATAGATATTTGTAATCCAAATAGTTCAAAAAAAGATTTTTTTCCTGAAATTTATAATTCTCTCTTTGTCTACAGCCCAGATTATTGTCTTTTTTTTGTCACAGCTGTTCTTTGTTGTTAAAGCTTTGAAGGTCACAGACATAGATTAGCTTTTCCCAGATTTTGCCAGGTCTTATATTAAAATCATAGCTGTCATAGTCTTCATCTGCCACTAGGTGCCAGCGACTATTTGTTTTTCAATTTCCAAAATGAACAATTATCTTTAAAATGAGAACCATTCAAACAATTTTCGATTTATCCAGATTTGAGTTTTAAGTTTCAGATTTTATATTTATTTCATTTCCATATATTTTGATCCTCCATAAAAAGATTAATTCACCGCTTCCATTAGTATAAGGGTGGGGCGGAAATCCCCCTCATTCCCTTTTGGAGGTATTTTGCTTCTTGGGGATCTTTTCCAGGAAATTAAATGTAAAATAGAAAAGAGAAGACTGAATTCCTCACCCAGTTTCAAGCACACTGTTCACAGTTGTGCTGGTTAGTGCTTTTAGACTTCAGTTGCTAGTAGATTGGGCTGGTCGATGCAATATGGCCAGCCTTTCTCCTGTCAGGTTAGAAGGCTTTCCCCAAGTAAAATGGAATGGCCGCTGCCATTCCAGAATCACTGGAGCACTCTTCTTTCTTTGTCGCCTCTCCGGGGTGCCTTAGACACATTTAGGGTCCCCTGGCAGGGTGAATTTAGCCGCGGGGGTACGGAGAATCTGCAAGCCCATGACCGGTCACTACCACGCAAAACCAGAAGTCTCTTATTCTTCCTTTTAAACTGATGTAGGCTTGCCTCTCTCCCTGTCTCTTTAAAAAGCCTTAGTAAGGTCACACCTGAAATACTGCAAATAGTGCTTCATCACTAGAGGTTTTTAAGAAGAGACTGGACAATCATTTGTCTGAAATAGTATAGGTTCTTCTGCTTGAGCAGGGAGCTAGACTAGAAGACCTCAAAGGTCCCTTCCAGCTCTATTCTGATTGATTGATTGAACTTTATCCTATGTAAAGAAAGAAAAAAGAAGAATGGTAAATTTCTAAATATAACCAGTGCTTATGAATTTGGCAACCTTTGCGATGCTGATCTTTTTTTTTTCTTTAAAAAAAACCCCCCACGTATTCAGCTTGGATATGGGAGAATGGGTCATAGGAAGGAATAGTTGGATAGAGTCCTGGAATCTGGCTCCCCCCATCCCTGCTGCTGTGCTTTATTTGTGGATATTTTATCTGTGTGGCTGATGACTTGCTGAGAAGGGAGAGCAGCACATTCTCAAGAATCAAGCAGATTATTTGTCCCTCAAATACTGCACAGGCATGATGAGAATAGCCCCATTTAGCATTGGGTTGGAATAGACTAAAGGGACATGAGATGGAGCAGCAATAAAATTTGAAGGATGACTGGAGAGCTCTTTAAGTCATCAACAAGAAAATGCTTCTTTTTCAGTCCTGATTACTTCAGTTTTTAAATTTCTACTCTGATGGTCAACTGGATCAACTGAAAATCCTCCTACATATCTGTTTGGGAAGCTACCACAGATAGCTTTTAATCAGAACAGTCACTTCACTAATGGTTGGAAGTATAGTATCTTTAAGATGATCACTTGGTCTTTCAGATCTGAACATGTATTCATAAATTAGAAAATATACTAGAAATATTCATATACACAAATACTAGGAAATACCCCATGTCCAGAAAATCCCATATAGTTTTCTGACCAAATTTACTTTTCAAGAACATCTTAGGAGCATCTTAGTAAAATTACTATCTTTTGGATAAAGTGGTAAAATAAATTTGCTAAAAACTGTAAAATGTTTTTGTTCAGAAAGGAACATTAGATTTTTTTTAAAGCTGCTGTCCTAAATAACTCTACCAAACAAGCGCAAAAGAGTGCTGATGCAGATTTTAAAACAATGACTTAAAAGTAACTTGATTATTTACAGTATGCATATTCATAACTATTTGTTTCTTCAATCAGAAATATTCCAAATAATGTTACTGTCACACCTGCTGTACCAGAAAAAACAGAAGGTAGGTACATTTCCCTACTATTGTTAAGCAGATCTAAATATTTTACTTTACAATAATTTGCTATTTACTGTTTTGTTTACAAAAAATTACTATGTTTAACTTCAAATACCGTATCTTTGCTTCAGTAAAAGAGATATGTATGAAAAGAAGCCCTGCAGATTATATTTAAAAATAATAATTGGAAAAACCGCAAGAAGCAATGGACAATATTTTTTTTTTTACAAAGGAAAACAGCTGGAAGTTTTCTCAGCAACTCTTTTCAATGGTTGCAGCTTCAGGAGACTTTTTTCCCCATTAAAACAAAATAAAAAGATATTGTGGGTTTGTTTGCATATTATTTTAAATGTAGCTTGTATTTAATGCATTTAATTACAGCCTCTTCTTGTGTTTTCTAACCCAAAATGTGATCTTTTCATTTTCTGTGCCTATTAGCAGGCAGGTCTTAATCTTCTCCAGATTGCAAACAGTACACAGTTCCACATGCAATTAAAGGTTCTAGCATACTGGAATGTTCTTAGGTTATTATAGAGATTTTTTTTCCACCTCTGTTGAGGGATTCTTGTGTTACTTACTCTAGGATCAGGTAAATTTTTATGAATGATGTCTTTCCTTTTCCTGATGTCTTATCCTGAACCTCCTTAAAATGCTGAATCTATTAATTTTGTCCTTTTATTAGTTTTTTTTTCTTTTCTTTTCTTCAACAGTGATTAAACATAATGGAGACGTCCAGATAACTGATATCACTGAAAATAGTGCTAAGCTGCATTGGATGATTCCTGAGCTTCAGAAAGTCTATGTCTATGACATCATAGTCACCTCAGCACATGACCACTCTTTAGTTGTGAAGCTTAATTTAACTAGCAATGAAAGAGTCATTGGAGGTCTTCAGAGTGGACAAAAGTATCATGTTGCTATCACAGGCTACCATAATGCCCAGGCCAAAGCTACTTATAAGGGAACATTTAATACAAGTAAGTTATCTTAGGTATTGGAATTAAATACATTGTTTTTTCTATCAATTTCGGATGTTGGGCATATGAAGAAGCATACCAGTACATTGTCCTAATAATAATGACATATGCCTAATTAATGCTATGAATTTGGGTCACATTTTTAAGCAGCACTGTATGCTATGAGACATTCATTTGATATAGATTTTTAACAATACAAGAACAAGATAATATTGTAACAATTTGATTAATATTGATCTGCGACTTCCAAGAATCTACTCAGAAGGAATAATCCTCTCTTCCTGCATTTTTACACTGCTGAAGCTTAATTTCTAGTGGGAAACATATTTCTGAATGAAGTTCTTGATTTGGGTATTACCTTTGTCAAGAACCATTTTACACTTGAGGCAAGTTTGCTCAAAATGTCTCTTTTAAAAAGAGCTCATAATAAGTAATCATAACTGGATTACTGGATATAGTCAGGTGTTACAAATATTCAAAATATACACCTGTATATTTCTATAATATTTCTATGATTTTAATTGATTCCTAGGCACTGTGCTGGCTAAAATCATAATATTAAAACACATGATAGCTTTCTTGTTCTTTATGTATCATTACATACAAAGCTGAAGAAGTGTTGTGCGCAATGTCTCAATCAGGCTGGATGTAAGTAAAAAAGTTTATTGCTGTGATTTGAGTGTCCCGAGCCCACCCTCACAATTGCTTGGCTTTCTTTCTACAGAGAGCATGCCCGCAGTCAAGGGCCCTTCAGCAGCAGCAGCAGCAGCAACCAATGTAATGGTGAACACTGAACCTTTGGAAGTCCTTGAAAAAGGTGAGTCCAAGCTGTAAAAGATGTCAAAGGTGTGGGAAATGAAAGTTTGTATGGATTAAACTAGCAGCCCCCGGTTCCCTGGAAAGAGGTTTTTACGTGGACCAGAAGGAGCGTAGTTTCACATGCTGCCTGCATCCCGTGGATGGGGTTTTGCTTGTTTGCACAGCCCAGTTGCTGGCATGCCACGGACCAGTGCCGGTTCACAGACCGGGGGTTGAGGATCTCTGGATTAACTTATGTTCTAGACAGAACATTTTAAAGTGGTACCAACGCGATATGCTACCTGAAATGAAGGATACTGGTTGATTTTTGTGGAATAGTAAAATATGTAAACTGAAGGGTGAACATAATGTGCTAAGGAACTTTTTTATCCCAAAGTAAGTGGTAAGTAGATTCATGATCATGAACTGCAGATGCCCCACACTTTATACCAGAGTTTCCATTAGCTAGTGCCAGCAAATAGTACCATTATTGTTGATTCTGAGTAAAGCATGACAGGACTGTAGAAATTAAAGCTGGATTCTAATACAGGATGATTTTGAAAATTCCAGAACAACTAAGAGGATGCTCAAATGAAATGTACCATATTGTGCATCTCTTCTTAGTATGTACGTATGTATGTATGTATGTATGTATGTATGTATGTATGTACAGTATGTATGTCACATTGTATGTCTGTCACATTGTCACAGCTTGTCACATTGTATGAAAGCATGTGAAAAGGAAGAATGCCTGGTTTTGCACAGCCCTACAATAGTCTTTCGGGGGAAAATGCTCACAACTGTACTTTTCACAGCTCCTATGACATTAGTAATGGTAAGGCATTCTACAGCATTGCAAGGTTTAAAGCTTTAGGAAACTTGTAAATAAAAAAATATCCTAGGAGCAGATTGCATTTCTTCTGTGATTACCGCTAGGGAAACTTGCTCAGTTGTCTTAACAATCTTCCCAAAAGAAGGCCCATCGCTACTGTTCTAGTAGTGCTGTTCATTTGTATTTTGGAGGGCAAATGATGGCTCATGTCGTGCAACTGTGCAGCGCTTTCCAAAAAGATGCTTCAAAGTGCACATTGATATGAATGTACCCGTATCTGCAGTTCTTTCAAAGTAGCCATGACTTACCTTGTGCTATGTCAATTGACAGTTACATTGGGCAGCTGTGTGACAGACATCTGTTTTAAAGAGTTGCAGCCAGGTGCTGTGTTCATGTATCAAAGGTTCATTTTTTAATTACTTCCAAAGCCCTGCCAGCCCTAATAGGCCACCAGTCATCCTAGCATAAAATGTTTCTGGGGTAGTGGAAAATATATATTTTCTTATGGCTCATTGGAAAAGGCTGAGTTATGGGATGCTGTGTCACTGTAAAACCCTGTGCTCATTTCTTTGCCATGTGTCTTAGCTCAATTAATTATTTATTTTTGTAACAAAGCATTAACAAATCACTGTGCTAAACTCAGTTATTAACAATATGTAGATAATTCACATTTGTTCTAAATGTGTGATTGTTGTGTTATTTTTGTTATAATAATTTTATGTTAATATGACAAGTGTATGAAATTGTCATAATTTTAATGAAACCTCTGTTAAAATCAGTTTTTATTTTGCTGCCACTCTGATTTGTCTGCTCATAATTTTTTTAAAAACTATGGTAGATATACAATTTTACACAACTAAGATGGATTGAATTGATATTGGATTTGTAATTTTTCAAAATCTAATGTTATCTTTACTGTTAATAGTCTTTGAACTTCCTTGTGCATTGTCTATTAACAGGAAAGATAGGTGCCACATAATTCTTTCACATTTCAAATGCAGACATGTATTTTATTTTGCTTTGTTTTGGTTATTATTTCTGTTTTTTCTGTTGCATATTATGAATTTTGGCCTGAACTGCCCTGCCAGACATCTCTAATAATGTTCATGATTGGGGTAGAACTCACATTTTTTTAAAGCAAACTGCTATATAAGACCATATGAAAAAAAAATACTAGGATTTCCTTTCATTCAGACTGATAACTGAAGGTTTGGTGAAAGGTACCAGATGTGTATCTTCATACAGGCTACCCAGCAGTGCTGTTTTGAATATGCTATTCTCTTTTATGAAATTAATCATAGAAAAATATAGAAAACTAAATCCTTATGAGAGATAAATTCTGAAAGACAACTTTGAAAACATTGAGATTTGCAAATATTCAATTGGAAATTGATGGAGATATCTTTTCCCCAGACATGGTAGTTTTTACATATTTGCATTACAAATTAATTTCTTTAATCATTTTCATCTTGGTTTGTCTAATTCTATCATTCTTGTCTTTTTAATGTGTATAATTGCAGTTATTTTTCTGTTACCAATTTTCAGCGTTTATAACACAGTTGTTGCAACACCGAACTGGTTCTTCAAAGTCTCTTCTCCTCGTCTAGTTTAACTTCTTTTCAACTATTCTTTTGCAAGAGAGCCATGTAAAATTCATGTAATAACAATAACCCTTTTCTTTTGGATCTATATTCACTCACAAAGGCTCCTAATGTGAGAAAGTTCCCTGTAGTCACTTCATACTGTTCTGAAGATGCCATGACATGATTTTGGGTGCTTTCTCTGGTGGAAACAGTAGGAAACAGTGTGCGTTTGTGTGTCTGTGCTGTGTGCTCATGTGTACTCTTCCAAATGGCTATGGGGACTGCTTCACTGAATAGCCCAGGTTTTTGAGACATGATAAAACCTTATTATGCAACCAAGAGATAGGAATAAACTTCAGTGCAGAAGTAGAAAACAAAATATGAAGTAAAGGACACAAAAGTTCCAAGTACAGGTAGTCCTTAACGTACAGCCATTTGTTTACTGACTGTTCGAAGTTACGATGGCCCTGAAAAAAGTGACATGACCATTTTTCACACTTATGATTTTAGCAGCATCCCCGTAGTCACGTGATCAAAATTTGGGCACTTGGCAACTGGCATGTATTTATGGCAGTTGCACCGTCCCAGGGCCATGTGATCACTGTGTGTAACCTTCCCAGATGGCTTCCAAAAAGCAAAGTTAATGGGGGGAAGGCAGATTCACTTAATGACTGCATGGTCCACTTAACAACTGCAGTGATTTGCTTAAAACTGTGGCAAAAGGGACGTAAAATGGATTTTGGGCTCACTTGTGTCGAGGACTACCTATAAGGTGAATAAAATTATTTTAAAATTTTATTTTAAAAAAAGAAATTCTATGACCATTGGATTCATTGAAAGAGCTGTTTTGTATACAGTATATTAGCCCCTAATTAATTATTATATGTAACTTTTTTTTAAAAAAAAATCTTTTTTCCTCTGAGCTTAGATTTAGGTCACACTGTTGTCTAATTCTAACACAATTAAGGTCTTATTCAAACAATTCTATCCCAACCTAAACCCTTCAAACAACTGCTACTCTGCTTTTCGTATTGGAAAAAGTCTGGGACTCTCAGCTTTTGCCAACCCATAAGACTCTAGGATTGTAAATTCAGTTTCCTTCTCCTGGCAAGAGGTGGTTACACATGAAGTACTTTCAAAGTGTGATAGTGCCTCAGAAAGCACTCCCAGAACCAGACAACAGTATACAAATTCACAGTGTAGCTTAATTCACACCTTGCAAGCTCTAGGTTGACAGACATGCCACATCTATGTGGCCAGTTTGCCCTCAGTTGAGCAGTACAGCAAATGTTGACATCAGTACAGTACTGGCCCTTAACCGAGAAGGCCAACAAATCCAACTAAGTGGAAGGGAAGTAGAATAAAGGCTCCACAGGAAAAGATCTGATTGTGTGCTGAAATTCACCTTCTACATCTAAGAAGGTACAGGTCTTCTGATAAGGGTATTATTTGTACTCAGGGGAGGGTTGGCCATTGGTGATAAAATTAAGAACAGTATAATTTGGGGAAACAAGTATACAGTTTCAGTGAGTTGTGAGATTTGCCACTACACCCTTTTTGTATTTTCCCCACTCTGCTTTTTATATTTCTGACTGCTCTTCTGCACTGGATTTGGCTAATGACTTAACAGAGGCCTGCAGAAATGTGGCACTTTGATAGCCCATCATGAAAGATATGAGCCAATAAAGTATTTACACGCATGCACTGGCTGCCTGGTATATTTGTGATTTTATTAGCAGTGCAAGGTTATTATTTTCCATATAGTTTCTCTAAAAATCATTACTGAAAGTTTGTATTCTACTTCCTTTTTGTTTGTTGAAAATGTTTTTTTTTGTTGGCATCTTGTGCCTGTTTTGAAGCTTTTAATATTTTCAGGATCATTTAACCTTTGCACATGTTGAAATTCAAATTTAACAGATCCTTGCTTACTGGACCTTGACATGGGCATGCAGTGCAAGGAGTATCAGGTTAAGTGGTTCTTTGACTACAAAAACAAGATCTGCACCCAGGTTTGGTATGGTGGGTGTGGCGGTAATGCCAATAGATTTGAGACAGAAGCTGACTGCATTAGCAGATGTGTGAAGCCATGTAAGTACCCAAATAGGATTAACCCATTTTGTACTTTCAATATTGTGAAACAAAGTTTCCAAGCAGAGGGAAAAAATAGTTTAAACACAAATTCCACACACTTTTTCTCTACAGCAGATGAGAAAGATATGCAGCTTCCTGTCCTTGAGAAAAGTCATTTGTCAGGTAAAGTCAGAAATGGAGAGGATTGTACTTCTGACCATTTGTCCTAAAACTGTGTCTTGGATGCTTGTCATGGCCGTTGGCCAACGATAACCATACAATGTGCCTTCATGCTACTTTTCCACAATAATCATCCCATATTTTCTCTGTCTCTGTTTGCATGCAACCTTAATACCTAAAAAAAAAACCCCAATGTGGGTGTAAAAATATTATAGAACGGAGCTACAATTTATTCATTTCCCACATAGAGAGAGAAGTCTCAGTTGCCAAAAATACTGTACTTCTTCAAGAATGGTAAACAAGTTTCAGATTCCATCGTGGAGGAACTTTATCTTGGTGGTAGGGAATAGTGCCTGGATCTGGGGTGCAAAAATCCAGAGGACCACAAGGTTGTAGCAAGGAGATAGGGTTTTTATTTTTGCAGACTAAATACATAGCAGCTTTTTGCACTCCCTTTTTATTTATTTTTTAATTGAAACTTCTTTCATTCTTTTTATTGTTTACCTATAGATTTAGAAGAGATATTTCCATGTTTTGGTAGACAATGTAGCCATTCCTTACACTCAATCAAAACACTCACTTAAAATAATGCCATGGAAGTTTTCTCCATCCTGCCCTGCATTGAGAACCCGAAGCTAGCAGGAGTTCTGAAAACCCAAATACTTTCTTCCTAGAGTACATCTCTAAAGAAGTCAGGATTTGGGCCAAAGGGAAAGTTCTTTAAAGAAATTTAAGAAGCAGATCCTATAGGTCAGGGCTTTTCAACCTTTTCACCCATTGTACCACTTTTAGGATATGGCAATATCCGAGTACCACCAGTCGCCTAGCAAGGTGTCAAAAACTTGATGACCAAAAAAAAAGAAAAAAGTGATAAAGTACAGGTAGTCCTTGACTTACAACAGTTCACTTAGTGACTGTTCGAAGTTACAATGGCACTGAAAAAAGTGCCCCCCAAGCCACAGCCGAGCAAGACACCTGCCTGCCCACCCAGCAGCGCTCTTCCTCCTGTCCGAGGTTTTCATTGTTGTGAACATTTCTGTTGAGGATTGGCAGCGGGGGTGGGGTGGGGGGTGTTTGGTTTTTATTCCCCCCATCTGCTGGGTGGTTGCAGCAGGTTTTGGTCAGTTCACATGACCCTGGGACACTGTGACCGTCATAAATATGAATCAGTTGCCAAGCATCTGAATGTAAATCACAAGACCCTGGAGATGCTGCAACATTCCAGCTGATCAGCGCTTCTTCTGGGCTCAGCAGAAGTGCCAGGATCAGCGCCGAGCTCCAGCTGGAGCCTGGTGTTGATCCTGGCGCTTCCACTGAGCCCTGACAGCCCCGAAGTAGCGCTGATCCTGGTGCTTCCGCTGAGCCCTGAGAGCCCTGCAGCTCCAGCCATCTCTCGCTCAGGCTTGTGCAGTGCTGCCACCAGTTCAGCTCATTCCCCTCCCCCGCTACCACTTTTCTAGGATGGTCACGTACCATCTGCCAGGTGCTAATGTACCACAGGTGGTACCCGTACCACTGGTTGAAAAGCCCTGCTATAGGTCACGTGAAGATGATGAATAAAATTGATAGGTAGATGCAATCGATTAGATGACAGAAAAGTTTTTATTTCTTGTATAGCATTAAGTTAAAACTTTGGTTTAATGGACAAAGGGAATATCTACAATATCTAAATGTACATCAAATATGAATGTGCATTGTTGATATAATCTATAGCATTTCCATACTTAAATCATTCACAATTGTTGTAAATTGACACAATGACGTAAATGGAAGTAAATGACATTAAATATCCAAGAAGTTTTGTGTGAATGGATTGGGCTTCAGATGAATTTTTTTAGGAACATCCAAAAATGCAGGCCATCCCCAAAGTTACATAATCTTTTGTTAGCTGGTCCTGAAGTTCTATATGCTTAACCAATACTTATGTTTTCTTGAAAGTCTCCTAGAACTGAGGGTGGAGGTGGGAGGTGCAGGGATAGGACTCCACAAACATTAAACCACTAACAATAAATAAGCAATCAGAATTTGGAGAAGCTATTGTCAAGATACACATGTATTGCTTTATTAACCATTCTTAGTTATCTACAATATACAACAGCTGTTTTCTTCTTTTGGTTATCCATTGCTTCTTGGATTGTTACCAATAGGTATGGTGATATAGTAATGTTAATAATAATAATAATAATAATGATGATGATGATGATGATGATGATGATGATGATGATGATGTTGGAAGGGACCTTGGAGGTCATTGAATTCTGTCTTGCATAGGCATTCTTCGAAACATCTGAAAATTGCCAATGTATACTGTCACATTAGGTTAATGCTCTCTAGGATAGGGATTATCTAGGAATGGGTTGTGATGCAGAATTCCACAGAGTTCACTTAAGTCTCCATTATTTTTTATTCCCAAATAGTGGCTTCAGGAATACCAATCTCCTCATCTTTCCACCCACCCATACTTACCTGTCTGATCCTGCTATGGCATAATGCTAGTCAAGGAATGAGGTAGCATAACAGGTAGATAGCAAAATCTAATCTTGATATTCTGTATTAACAACTTCAAATCAAAGCACCTAACATCATCGCCATCTCTGATGTAAAACCTGAAATAATCGACAAAGCTACCCTGAAATTATTCATTTTATATAATAATATCTCTGCATTTTCTCAAATATTATTTTCTGAGCACATATCCTATATGCGGAAGGCCACTGCAAGTTCAAATCTCATCATCAGCAAAAGGGGCTAAGGAAAAAATCCAGCCTGAAATCCTGGAGCTCTTACGTATCAGTGTCAATACTACTAAGCTAGCACATGTCAGTCAAAGTAACCAAGATTTAGAAGAGCCCATTAAAAAGATAAAATGAACATGAAAATGTATAAATGTTAAATATTAAGAAGATAAAAGTATACTTAGATAATTCATT
The DNA here is from genome assembly GCF_001527695.2 of Protobothrops mucrosquamatus. NCBI lineage: Eukaryota > Metazoa > Chordata > Lepidosauria > Squamata > Viperidae > Protobothrops > Protobothrops mucrosquamatus. Next base: position 374,203 of record NW_015387384.1, read on the forward strand.
TTTTGCAGCAAACAAGTGAAAGAAATGGATAAGTTTACTTATGTTTGGCATAGTAAAATAAAAAGCTGAAAAGTGTATTGGAGAACAAGAGAACTTAAGGCGAATGACAAACTTGGAGAAGTTCATGAAGGATAGTAGCATTTCAGTGATCCCAAGGATAAGCAATAATTTTTTTAGTAGTAATGTAAATTATTGAAGTGGGAATGGCAAAAGAATGAAATAAAAAACTTTGTGATGACCCAGGGCACAGCACAGAGGCAATGCAGTCAGCTGGCAATTCAAACATTTCTTTTATTGCTCCAAATTTTCACCAAATTCTCCCACGTTTGCTGGCAAGCCTCCAACAAAAGAACACGCACACCCCTTCAGCCAACTCTGGCTGAAAGTAGGTTCAAATACAGTCTGATTAGCATAAAAAAGTACTCAAGGCCATAGAGTTAATAAGGAAGAAAACATAAACTTAAGGAGTCTGTTTGAATCCTAGCTTGCCTGAGCAGTTTTCAAAAGAGAGAATCCGAAATACAGTCCGAGGTCTTTAAACATTCAAGTAACGTGGTCAGTCAATCCAATAGTTTGATTTCCAAGTTTCCAAACAGAAGTCACAGAACAAGAGATCAACAATACACAACACTGCAAGAATCAGCGTTTGTTCCCAACAAATGCCCCTCCCCACAGCGTCTTCTTAAATCTCAATCTCCAGGTGTTCCTTGTGAAGAAGGGCGGGACACTCTCCTCACTAGTAATTGAGCCTGCCTGCGTTGTTCCCTCCTTCTCGCCACTCTCCGTGCTCTAGGATCAGGTGGGGGTGGTCCTTGCTCATCCCCTGAACTCTGCCTCCTCCTCCTGTTCCAATCCTGAATGGCCCTGGCCTTCCTCGGCCTGCTCTTCCCCACATTCCTCTGAAGCCACAGACACCTCTCCCTTAGCCTCCATAGGGTCCCGTTCCAGTTCATTTTCCTCCGCAGATTCAGGCTCAGACGGAGGCATGACAGATTTTTTTTAAACACTACGAACGAATCAATTGGTCCTGGAAAAAATAAAGACCAATTGCCCCATTGAAGCTTTTTTTTAAATTGGAACAAGCAGAAACACACATGTAGTGCATCTCATGTAAATGAATGAAGAACTTGAAAAAAACAGCAGCTATATTTGGGGAATTTGAGGAAAGATGAAGAGGAAAAGATCAAGGAGATCCCTTGAATGACATTGGAAAAACTATGGATTGTTGTATGCCGGACACAAGTTGAGAAAACATGATTTGTCCATAGAGTTCCCAGGATTGGGTCTCCTCTAATTAACTAATTAGATCTTTCAATAGGGAGGCATGATTCTCTTTTGCACTACCCTAATTGGATTTTTCTGATCTTAATTTTGCCTGAAGTATTTTTCAAGCAAGCTGAAAATATAAACTAAATACCTAATTATTGAGCCACACCCACTAGTACAGCAACAAAAGATGGTTATTAAAAAAATCTGTTTCTTCCATGAAACAGATGGAAAGGAGCTTGCAAATGAACTCTATTGAATCATTGTCCATTTTGTCTGAAAATATATTGATACAAATGTTCAATGTAAGTTTATGAAACTTACTCTTAGTAAAATATTCTTTTGGTCTCTTTGCCATTGGTTTCAGAAATATATTCAATAACATTTGTATTTAAGAGTCTATAGTGAATAGTCTCATCTATTTCACTGAAATCCAAATTTTTTATACAAGATAATTCCCAGTAAGAATTAATGTTCTGGAACCTGAATCAAAATGCTTTGTAATTCAAGGCCAGACAGATAACTCAGCAAAGATGATTATAAAACAAATATTTATTCAGGAATACTGGCAGAACTCACGTTTCAGTAGTTTCATCTGGATGTTACATATTTGTTTATCTTTGTAGGTAAAATCAGTAATTGCTCCATAATCAATTTAGCCTTGGTGTCCATGCGTGCGGCATGGTTGGTTCCTCGCAAAGACAATAGGCACGAGCTGGCACGTAGCCAGGATATCCTATGATGAACTTAGTAGCTCCTCCTACTGACTTGTTAACATGGGATTCACTGAATAGCTAAACTACATTACCCATAAGCCATCTCTTAAGGAGACAGCGCTTAACCCTATAAATGCCAAATATTCTAACATACAGATCTATATGCTCTGGTCAGGGTTACATTGATCCAGCACACTCCCCGCTTGGAAATATAAATTTCCACTACTAACTAACTGAAATAAGCAAAAAACGTAGCATTAAAGCATGCAACTCTTATTGCTAACTGACTATTAACTAAAATAAGTAAAACATGGTATCGAAACATGCATAACTATAAGGTAAATATCAAAACATGCACAATTATAACATAGATAAACAAGTGTTACATCAAACAGTGCAATCATGAGTTAAACATAAATGCATAATTTGAGGTTCAATCTTGCAGTTCGGTCTTCTTCAGCAACAGGACCAGGTCGGTGATTGGCCGGGTGTAAAGCCTTTTCGCAAGAGTTTTAGAGTCACGATCTAGCTCATGTGGCTTCACGATCTGGACCTCAACTTGGCGAACTAATCCATCAGAACTGGCTGGGGCCCGGTGTATAAGTTCCATGGGCCAAGAGTTCTGGTATGCGTCCTTGTCTCTCAGCAAGACAAGATCTTCTTCCTGTAGGAGAAACTGGAACCAAAGGAACTTCTGGAACAGAAAAACTGGAACCCAAAATTTCTCAGGAACAAAGGAACCTGGATCCACAGGAAACTCAGGAACAGAAGAAGCTGGAAACACAGAAAACTCAGGAACAGCAGAAGCTGGAACCACAGGAAACTCAGGAACAGCAGGAGCTGGAACCACAGGAAACTCAGGAACCGAAGGATCTGGAAACTCAGGAACAGCAGGCACAGGAGATTCAAGATACTCAGAAACTGAAGGATCTGGAACCACTGGTCTGGAACACTGTTGCTTCCAAAACAGATTTGGTTGTCACAAGCGTGAAGTGTTCTTGCCGTGGTTTTAGGTGAGAATCTCTTCCATTGCTGAGAATGGAGGTTCTTGAGATATTCACCTGGGTTGTAGTTTGCGGTTGGTCAACACAGACCAACCCTCCGATGGCCCATCCAGTTTCCATCTTAATGGCTACTGGGGTGCCTGGTGGACCATTGATTCTTTCATCGGAACCAATGGACTCCGGGACGTCTCGTCCCACCATAAGTAGGATTTCGGCTTCAGGATCTAGGGGAGGGATTAAATCGGCTATGTGCGTTAGGTGAGGTATTTTTCTTGCCGTCTCTGGTGTAGAAATTTCGCTGCAGACATCTTGTAAGGTCTCCCATTCCAACACTGATGGCAATAGGAACTGCAAACTTCCGTCTATCGATTCTATGCGAAGACCAGAGATTTTCCTCCCCGCCGTGCTCATTGGTACTGTGCATGTATTTATTGCGAAATGTTTTAGTTTACTCGGGAGGTCGAAGAGGTCGAAAAATGCAGGCTTAGCTATTGTGACCTTGCTGTGTGCATCTAGTATGACATACATTTTTACAGCCTTTTCTGGTCACCCGTCGGGGTAGACTTTAGCTAGACAGATGGGGGAGCATGAAGGAGGGTGCGGTGAGTCGCTACATATATCTGTGTAGTACACCCCAAACGGTTCTGGGTGCTCTGTGGAACCACGTTGAGTCTCCGTCTCCATGGGAGGAGTCAAGATTGCTTGTTGTGGCTCCTCAGAGGGCTTCTTAGAGTCTGGATGTAAGGCCGCCGGATGCTTGTCACTGTTACACAGGTGGCATTTCACCCTAACTGCACAATCTTTGGCCATGTGATCCATAGAGTCACAGCACTTGTAGCATATCCTAAGCTCCTTGAGCAGGGCCTTTCGATCATCCAGGGACTTTCTTCCAAATTCTCTGCAATTGTTTAGAGAGAGTGAAGATTTATGAATTGGACAAGTCAAGCTTATGTCGGATAGGCGAGGTTTGGAATGAATACTCCTTGGCAGTTGCGCGTCCGAAGTCTTCTTTGGCCGGGTCGTGACCTCTGTCTTGTATATTGAAATAGGCGCTTTGTCCTTTGTGGTTTGGAAAGGACCCTTGTTAGGGCTTAGGTTGTGACTGGTTCGTTTTGGCATTGTAAAAATGTTTTTCATTGACATCAAGGTAATAAGGGTCATTGTACAGTTCTGATTGATCAGAAACAAAATCTGTAAGAATGGCAAAGTGTGGAGGTTTTCTGGGGTCTTGCTTTCTGTAGGACTGGGATTCTTTGCGCCATTGATCTTTCAACTGCCATGGTAATTTTTGGATGATAATCTTCTGCATGTCAAATTGGTCAAGGCAGGCAAGTCCCGGCATGGTGCAACTTTGTTGTGCTGCCCGGAGTTGCTCTAGTAAGTTGGAGAATCTCCAGATCTGACGAGGATTGTTGATATTGGTGACAGGGAAATCGTAGAGATCCTTTAGGAATAAGGACTTGTGTCAAAGAAGGTGCCCCATAGTGCTTCTCAAGCATTTCCCAGGCTACTTGAAGGGTGATGGGTGGGTCACTCAAACGTGCTATGAAGATCGCATCCACTACCTTTGAAGATTCTGGTCCCAGCCATGCCGACATAAGCCCGATCTCTTCCCCTGGGTGTAGCTTCTCGTCACGGATGGCTTGCTTGAAAAATTGCTTCCACAATAAATAGTCCTTCCCTGGTTTGTCGGAGAATTTTTGCACACCTCTGGAAGCCATGTCCAACCTTCTTCCACCGAATGTTGGAGGATACATCGGTCCAGCATATGGGCTGTAGTCAGGTGAAGGTGGTGCGTCGCTTCCAAGAGTGGGGGCATGTGCCATGTCTGGCTGGTGACTTTCTTCAGCGTGTTGTCTGCTGAGGGTATCTTGCCATGGCACGTACGAGGGACTTTGTGGGTTTGGTCTGAATTCCTCTGCCCTTACGTTGAGCTGAGGGGACCTGACTTCTTGTGTGCCTACTTATTGGAGGGTTTCTCATCGTTCAGGTGGTGCGTTGCCGGCTCCCTGGTAGGCTGGCACAGCTGGTGGTTGAGATTCTCCTCCATGGTCAGGTCTGGTAGTGGATCCTCGGGATGCTGATTCCTGTTGCCTCAATATTGCCTCCTTTCTGGCGAGCTCATCTCGGAGCAGTTGCACTTCCTGCTGTGTAACTGTTGCCGCTGCAGGTGGACCCATCCGGTTACCATCTGTGGTTTGGTTCGTTGGGGGTCAATGGTGTAGCAACAGTGGGAAGATCTCGTGATCCAGATATTGCGACGTCAACTCTCTGGCTGATCGGCACATCTGGCCGTTGAGATTCTTCTCCTTGTCTACTCGGTCTTGGGGTCTTGCGGATAGCTGTGGCGCTCTCACCTGTTCGCGTTAAAGCACGCTCTGGTCATCAACGTAGACTTGCACACGGTTATGAGGGCTTTCCCTTCCTAGCCCTTCCAACCTGTGCGTAGATATAGCGTCTTCCAGCTCTCTCTGCAGAATCGCTGCTCTTACGGCTGCCTCTTTTGCTTTCTGTTGGTGCTGGGAAATCTCAAAGCTGGCCTGAGCTTTGACCATGTCTTCCCTTTGCTGATGCTGTGCCTCTACTATGTGAAGGGCTGCTGCAGCCTGCACTTTGGCCATTTCTTCCTTCTGCTGTCGCTCTGCTTGTGCTACATGTAGAGCTGCTGCAGTCTCCGCTTTGGCCAATTCTTCTCTTTGCCGCTTTTCTTCTACTGCTGCTAGTGCAGCGGCGTCAGCCATTGCAGTATCGATTCGTGCTTGTGCGAGTTGGGCGGCAAGGCTCTCTGCCCTTGAGGCTCGGGATGCTTGGCTCTGATGAGAAGACGCTTTTGAATGGTAGGAGGCACCTGTAATATGAGATAGTTGTGACACGCTGGAATATGCCTGGGCTTGCGTTGAATTATGGCGAAAGGGTGAGGCTTTTCCAGAGGCATGAGATGGAGCCCCTTGTGATCGTTGGGATGGTGCATGCGAATGGCGGGAGACTTCGGACTCGGCCCTCTCATCTGGTCTGTCTCTCGGGTAAGGCTCGGCTTCTGGGAGGTGTTTTAAGCTTTCTAGAAACTTATTACGTTCCTTGTTTTTTAGTTTGAGACTTTGCATTGTGCTATCTATAGTTGAGTCTCCTAGTTGCACCTGTATCTCTTCGAGATGGCTTTCGAAGTCTGTCCATTGTCGGAAAGCTTCTTCCTTATCATCTTCCAATGAGCGCACACGTTTGGGGGAGAGGCACTTGGTAGAGTTTGTGTAATTTCTCCCAGTGTCTTTCATGGCATTCATAACTCGACTCCCATCTTTCCATGAGATGTGAGCGCATGGCTTCTGTAGGCTTTCTTTGTTGCCTCAGGTCATAGTGCAACTGGGATATCTTTGGCCTCACTGAGGCTTGAGCATCAGCCTCTGTGTACAGGTCAAGGTTAGCTAGTTGCAGCATTTTTCCTTGGCCGGCTGGTTGGGGTGTCTCATCTAGACTGGTTGGTTGAACCCATTCTTCTAAATCAAGGAGACACTCCGCCTTAGCTAGGACAGGTTCAGTAAACTTCCTAGCTATTTTAAAGCAAATTCTGTGAACTTTGCCTTTTGACCACTAGGTGGGCTCTTTGGGGAAATTCCCTCTTTGGCCACCAGGGTATGCTGTTTGCATAAATGAGTGCTTCAGCAAAATTCACCCTTTGACCACTAGGGGTCACCAGGGTGCTCTTCCTTCGAAGTTCACCCTTTGTCCACTAGAGGGCTTTCTATGTACATAATTAAAGGCTTGCATGGAGTTCCTTCTTTAACCACTAGGGGGCGCTTGGAGAAAGGCTATCTAAATTCTTCCTTCTAAGAACCACGTTGCACATTGTTGACCATCCGGAAAATACTGAGCTCCGGCTAGCTCCCGTAAATTTCCCCCTGGTCGTTACGTCTTTGTGATAATAAGCAAGGTTAATTTGCTGCCTTTTTTCTCCTTAATTTGCCCTCAGCAAAGACACCACTATGGGTGACTGCTTGCGTGCATGATTACTTCGGGTGAAGTTCACTCTTTGCCCACTAGGGGATGGTGGGTGCTTTGGATGAATTCAAGGAACTTTGCTCTTTGACTATCAGAGACAGACTCTGCATAGTTAGAATTTTCAGCAAAGTACCTCTGGGGGGTGCTATTAACTTGGGTTACTGCAAGCCTGCTATTTGCTGACTTGATCTTTTAGGCGTTGTGTGCAGTTTGGCCACCAGGGGATGCTACTGTATCTGCTAGTGGGGTGGCTGTTGCTGCATTGCCTATGCTTAAGATGGGCACATTCCTTTGATTCCAAGGTGTTTGGTTACCAAGACAACGAATGGAATTATTGTCTGGCAGCTGAGGCCAGTAAGGGATAAATGCCTTACTTTACTGAACCTTCTCAAAAGAGAAGAAACAGATAGGGTTATTGATTTGTAACTTTCAAGCATAGAGGCTCAACATCTATGCTGGCTTTTCATTGAAGAGAAATTGGCCTTTGTAGCCACTTAATGAATTCATATTTCTTTCCACTTTAAATCAGCAATTAGCAACAGGCAGGCTGAAACAGTCACTCGAAACCTTCCTTTTGAAGATAATTACAGTTAGCTGCTCGTCTCTTACTCAGTTGGCTAGCTTGGTCACAAGCGGGCATGGCACACACACACGTTTGAGTTGCAGGCAAAGAGGGGGGGTGGCTGCCCCAATGCTTTCCTGATCTTTAGACAGTCTTTACCTGCAAGGATTCTGGCAATACGATGCAGTAGGCAGAAACGTTTTGGGGGAGGGAGGTTTCATCCAATTTAACACTTCCTCTATACTTTAAAATGTTGGCTGGCAAACAAGCACTTGTCCGGAGCAGACATAAAGGACAATACTGTTTCTACTGCAAGGGTGCAATCCAATTACTTTTGGCGAAGAGAGAGACAGACTTGTGAATTTACTAATGCAGGCAATTAGAGGAAAATTAGCCTTATTTTACTTCATCCAAGCAGGACATAAAGCGTATGAAGAACATTGCTGTTTATGCTGATATGAAGAATTTTACTGATTTTACTGTTCTGGAACCTGAATCAAGATGCTTTGTAATTTAAGGCCAGACAGATAACTCAGCAAAGATGATTATAAAACAAATATTTATTCAGGAATACTGGCAGAACTCACGTTTCAGTAGTTTCATCTGGATGTTACATATTTGTTTATCTTTGAAGGTAAAATCAGTAATTGCTCCATAATCAATTTAGCCTTGGTGTCCATGTGTGCGGCATGGTTGGTTCCTCGCAAAGACAATAGGCACGAGCTGGCACGTAGCCAGGATATCCTGTGATGAACTTAGTAGCTCCTCCTACTGACTTGTTAACATGGGATTCACTGAATAGCTAAACTACATTACCCATAAGCCATCTCTTAAGGAGACAGCGCTTAACCCTATAAATGCCAAACATTCTAACATACAGATTTATATGCGCTGGTCAGGGTTACATTGATCCAGCACAATTAATCACAAACTTTATTCTTATCACAATACCACCCTGTTGAATGGTGGGATTTTTTAGCTGTTCAGTTAAAATTGGTGAAATAATAGGTGTTCCATGGTCCGTATCTCTTCTCCATAATATTAGGAGACACAAAATTTGTTAATAACAAACCCACAAGAAATCACAATGAACTGAACAATACCTTTTGGCTATATAACAAACAATAATTTGCTCCACAAACTGTGCAGATATTTGATTATTCATAGTTCTTTTAAAATTTGTGTAAAATAAACTGTTGTGAAGAGAAAATGAAGCACTGAAGAACTCTTGCATCTTTTTTTTAAGAAGACACTATACAATAATAACAAAGCAGAATTAAATTTATTTATATTTATTTCCACCCAGGCTCTAGGTTGTGCATGCTCATTATAGGCATCACAGCCGTAGTAACATAACTGGTCTCAACATTTACAGGACAGAAAGTGCACATGAAGAATTTATCCAGGAGGAAATTTCCAAGAAGGAAATTAAGAAGCAGAGCAAAAAAGGTAGCAAGAGAAGGTATGAGTAAAAGAAAAGAAATCTGAAATTAATTGGATCAAGGAAAATGTGTGTATTGAAAGGTGATAGCTAGCAATCATCCCTAAAACAGGCAAAGAGCTAACTGAATAAAATTAGGTTAGTAATAAAGTTCCTGCTTATCATAAAGGAGTCCTGAGCTCTGTTCTAATCAGAGAAAAAAAATTATTTGCCAGATATGTGAATGGTTGAGCTCACTATGATCTAACTTCATAATTTTGAAGTGAACTATTTTGTAATGTAATAAAATATAATTAAAAAGTAATGGAGAAAAAGTGTTCACAATATTAGTTTATACAGAGTAACAAAATTCCATGTCAAGCTCCCCCTAACTCTTCTTTTAGTAAGGAGATTAAAATAACAAAGCAATATCACAAAAATATAATCATAAATGCTATTAACTACTGAGGAATAATAATAAACATCTGCTCTTCTTGAGTTTTCATCTCCCATTTGTCAAGATTTCTCAACGATAGTGCATAAAGATTCAGCCAGACCATCAGCAAATTTCTTTAGTTTCCTAGAAAGTAGCTCATTTGATTACTTGAATTTATTCAGTGTAAATAGGTATTTCCTTACTATGTTTCATTTATTTATTTTACATAACTATATGATGTCCTTTCTCAAATAGATTTGGCCATATAACTATATAAATGTTAAAAGCCATATTAACATCAGTAGCATAAATCTATAAATAAATGTAATTTAAGGCTTTAAATATTCTTTCTAAAGGCTTTAGGCTTTAAAAAAAGGTTTTAAATTTCTTCTTAAACTAAAAGAAACTTGTATTGCTGCCAATGGCAATTTGTTTCACAAGATCCTCCATGGGGGTGGGGGAAAGAATAGATTACTCTCAGTGTTGTATATGTTCAAGATGGAGTTTGCAAAAAGTGGAGAAGTATGTAGCTCATTATATGAGACTGAAATGATTTTAGGCTCAGGCCTAAGCCATGGAAAAGATGTGCTAATGTGCTGATTCTGGGCTGGCTGTAACTTCTAAAGCATCTTATAAGGCTGTCCCATAACAAATATACTGCAGTAATCTAAATTTACATTATTTATTCATTGTCAATACTAGATTTAGGAGGACTCTCAGGTGTGAACCTGAACTCTTATTTCAACAGTAGCTGAGTCACTTCAACAGTGAGACGGGCAGCATATAAATTAAATCAATAAATATATAGATAAAATGAAATGTAACCTCATCCAGAATAACACCAAAATCCTGAAATGAACCCTACAGAATCAGCAGTAATTTAATCTTAATTAGTCTGAATTCTGCTTCAGATGGTCTTTCTGGTCTCCTACATCTTGGAAATAGGGGAAGGAAAGGAGAAGTATATATCTGGTAATAACTAGAATACTAGTAGTAACTGCTTGAAATTGCATCCCAGTGGCTTCATAGTGATTTTAGATAGCAGGCAAGACAAATTGGAATCTTATGGGATCCCTAGGAAATGCCCAAGAGATCAAGCAAATTTCTTCCAAAGGTAACTTCTGATCATTTCCAGAAAAGGTAAGAGCCATGTCAACCCAGGACAGTAGCTTGCACACTTACCTCTTTTAAAAATACTATGGCCACTGGGATCAAAAGCAGCTGAAAGATCCAAAACTCAACAGGGTCAGACATTTCTCTCTCCTAATCGAGATTAAGGCCACCTCTACATGCTAAAAAATCTCCAGAGTTCCTGGACTGGCAAAAGCTGCCATGTTACCAAGATTTAAATATGAAATGTTGAATACTGGCGTGTAGTTATAAAAACAGATGACATCTTAAGTAAAGCTTCTGTCAGTTTTAAATTTAAATCCTGCTCCTTCATGCTGCTCTTCACCTCGGTCTGGTGGAATACCTTCTGAGAAGATCTCATAAGCCAAAATAGAAGTTGAGTTGAGAAATCTCCTTATCTAACAATACTGCCATCTTTATTGAGTGTTGGCACTTATGGAGCAGTTAGTATACCGTTTCTTTTTCTTTTCTTTGCACAAATTGGAAGAAGTCCTTTTTATCCTTATTGGCTTCAGGGATTTCACCAATAATACAATCCTGAGTTACCTTTGGGTACCATTCCCTTTCAACCTCATATTTGGGTCCTCTTTTTGTTTTAAGAATTCAGTAACGTCTTTGTGCAGATATACTGGCTGCTTGTGTTGTCATGTCTCCATCCTGCCACCGCCACCCCCGGTCTGAGTTGTTTACAATTCCGCATTTGGTTTCTTCTTTTTTAAAATGCCATCCTTCGTGGGGTCCTCTTCCCATTAGCTTCTCCTTTTGAGGAAGCCTACTTAGTGTTAATCTTACTGTTAAAATCTTTTTCCAGAATTCCAAGATAATAATAATAATAATAATAATAATAATAATAATAATAATAATAATAATAATAATAATAATAATAATAATAATAATAATAATAATAATAAAGTTGGAAGGAACCTTGGAGGTCATCTAGTCCAACCCCCTGCTCAGACAGGAAACCCTATACCATTTCGGACAAATGGCTGTCAAGTCTCTTCTTAAAAACGTTCAGTGCTGGAGCATTCACCGCTTCTGGAGACAGGTTGTTCCACTGGTTAATTGTTCTAACTGTCAAGAAATTTCTCCTTAGTTCTAGGTTGCTTCTCTCCTTGATTAGTTTCCATCCATTGCTTCTTGTCCTGCCTTCAGGCGCTTTGGAGAATAGCTTGATTCCCTTTTCTTTGTGGCAGCCCCTGAGATATTGTAACACTGCTATCATGTCCCCCCTCGTCCTTCTCTTCATTAAACTAGACTTACCCAATTCCAGCAGCCTTTCCTTATATGTTTTAGCCTCCAGTCCCCTAATCATTTTTGTTGCTCTTCTCTGTACTCTTTCTAGAGTCTCAACATCTTTTTTACATCGTGGTGACCAAAACTGGATGCAGTATTCCAAATGTGGCCTTAACAAGGCATTGTAAAGTGGTATTAATACTTCATGTGATCTTGATTCTATCCCTCTGTTAATGCAGCCTAGCTGTCAGAATCCAATTATATTTCATCTCTAGTTATCAACTATGGAAAACCCCATTTCTGCCTTCTCTGGATTCTGTCATACGATGAAGGGAAGGGGGTGAACAAAGGGGCTTTATGGCCCTCACTTCCTTCAGTATACTTCAAAGGGACTGGATGTGGATATCACCAAAAGGACTAACAATAACAATGGGGCCATTAC
>NW_015387384.1:388705-404635 GCF_001527695.2 Protobothrops mucrosquamatus
TCTGAGACGGGGGCCCAAACAACCAGAATGGAAGCAGGAAATGGAGAAATCCCTGCACGCAAGTGAAGAGGAAGGGAGCTGGGCACCATACTCAGGCTGGATCCTAGAGAAAGCAATCGACCTAATGAAGCGAACTCTCAGCTCCCTAGGAGAAAAGAATCCTGAGCCCTACGCCCGCCCCAGCTCCTGGAGCCGCAAAGGGAGAGACACCGAAGGGGAAGTGGAACCTGCAGCCCCAGGGACATCTGCTGATCCAGTAGTCCCCACCCCCCACCGAACCACAGATGGCAATCTGTATGGAAGAGACTACCACCGAGAATGAAGGCACTGATCCATTCAAAGACGTCCGCCACTGGAGGTGAAATTCAAAGGGGAGCCAACACGCTTGGGGTTTTTCCTAACCCAAGTCCTCAGCTACATGGAGGAATACGGGCAGGACATCCCCAGCGACAAAGCCCGTATCTGGATCGTGCAATCTGCCCGGGACGGGCCGGCCGCAGATTGGATGGTGAACTTGCACAACTCCAATGCCCCGGAGCCCAACGAATTCAACCGTTTTATGTCCTCTCTGAGAAGACGATTTGAGGACCCCCTGGCTGATCGCAAAGCCCGCGAAAGGATAAAAACGATGAGGCAAGGCAAACGCACGGTAGCTGAATATACGCAAGAATTCCGGGCCATTGCCAGCAAACTGAACTGGCCAGAAGACATCCTCCTTAGCCATTTCAAAGATGGACTAAATTATGACCTATATGACGCTTGCCTGCCCTGAGGGGACCCACACCAACTTGAGGAATGGTACGTCTTGGCAGAGGAAGCAGAGATCGACATATTGAAGAGGCACCGCCGAGGAAAACAATGGAGCCGCTCACCGCCTGAGCTGACACGCGAACCAGTGAAACCATTGGCCACGGCCAAGAAGCAACCAGGGTGTTTCAAGTGCGGGAAAGAAGGGCACCGAGCTGTAGAATGCCGCTCAAGAGCCACCCAACACAACCCAAACAGATCACCGGCCAGTAACTCCGGAAAGCCTCCAGCTAAGCCAAAAGAATCTGCCATGAGAATGATGGAAGCTGTGGAATCCTCCACCTCTGCTCAGCAGGGGGAAAGAACCCCAGCCTACACGGCAGGGCCGTTGGACGCCTCAGATGACAGCTCGGAGGACGAACCCCTGGTAAGTGGACGCATTGCACCCATCCTCAAGACAGTGACTATATTCATCCCCCCCATGGCCGAAGCCGTGAAGGTGAGAGCATTAATAGACTCTGGCTGCACCCGCTGCCTCATTAGCCCGACGCTAGTAGGGAATCTGGGCATTCCGTCGAGGAGACTGGAACAACCAATCTCATTTGGCCAGTTAGATGGTCCATAGCAGGGGGGGTGCCAGCTACCCTAGCCACTTTACCAATACACCTCTCCCTGGGCAAACATAAGGAGGACATAACGTTTGTGGTGATCCCAGGCATGGAATGCCCAATGATCCTAGGGATAGAATGGTTACAAAAATGGAACCCCTGGGTGGATTGGAGGACGGCAGAAATCAAATTCCCGAAGGGGGACCCTATGGACTTAAAATCCCAAGGGGGGCTACCAGAATCAAGAACAGAAAAAGCATCCATGAGAGAGGAAAAGGAACTACCAGAAATACCAGAGGAATACAGAGACCTTGCTGAAGTTTTCTGTGAGGAGAAGGCTGATGAGCTCCCCCCCCCCACCGACCAACAGACTGTGCCATTGAATTCAAGCCTGGGGCAAAACTCCTGAAGCCCAGATTATACTCCATGAGCCCAAAGGAGAAGGAGGAAATGGAAAGATTCATAAAGAAAAACCTAGAAAGGGGGTTCATTGAACCAGCCAAGCCTAAAGTGGCTGCCCCGGTCCTCTTTAGGGAAAAGAAGGACGGCTCTTTACGCTTATGCGTGGATTATAGGGCCCTGAATACAATCAGTGAAAGCAACCTATACCCTCTGCCCCTCATGAAAGACATGTTGTCACACCTCTCGAAAGGGAAACAAATTTCTAAACTAGACCTAAGAGAAGCTTACTATCACGTGAGAATCAAGGAAGGGGATGAATGGAAGACCGCATTTAACTGCCCAATGGGGTGCTACCAATTCAAAGTCTTGCCATTTGGATTACAAGGGGCCCCTGCAGTATTTATGCAATTAATCAATGACGTTCTAAGGGAGCACCTATTTAAGGGGGTCCTTGTTTACTTAGACGACATTCTTATCTTCACCGAATCAAAAGAGGAACATGTCAACCTAGTCAGAGCGGTTTTAAAGAAACTGCGAGCCGCCCACCTATATGCCAAACTCTCNATTAAAGAGACTTTTTTCTGCCGAACCAGTACTGAGGCACCCAGACATGGATAAGCCCTTTGTAATACAGGCGGATGCAAGTGATGTGGCAGTGGGGGCTGTACTATTACAAGAAAACGATGAAGGGGTATTGCAACCCTGAGCGTATACATCCAAGAAACTCACGGAAACAGAACAGCGCTGTCCCGTATGGGAGAAAGAGGCATACGGGATACGTTGGTCATTACTCACATGGCGCCAGTTCCTGGAAGGCAACAAAATTCCCTTCCAGGTGTGGACTGATCACAAGAATTTGGAAGCCCTGAAAACACCCAGGAAGCTCAACCCCAAACAAGCCCGATGGTCCCAGCATTTCCACCAGTTCCAATTTAAACTCAAACATTTGCCGGGGAGAAAGAACTTCCTGGCAGATGGACTATCTCGCATCCCCCAATATAACAGCATGCGAATCACAGACTCTAAACTGATGATGGCAGAATCACAACTGGCAGCACCAGTAACCACCAGAGCCCAAGCTAAATTAAAACCACAACTGAGCAGCCAAACTGGAATTGAATTCCGGAAAAGTTTGGAAACAGATGAATGGTTCCAGAAAAACAAAAATGTGTGCACAATGAGAGATGGGTTGCCTTGGGTAGGGGAAAAGTTATATATACCAACCACCCAAAGAGTCACATTCATGCAGTTTTGCCATGACACAAAATCAGCAGGTCTTTTTGGATTTGTAAAAACATTACACTTAATTAAACGGCAATTTTGGTGGCCATCCATAAAAAAGGACATAGAAAGCTACGTGGCCAGCTGCTCAAAGTGTGCAACTGCAAAGAGGTTGCAAGGGAAATCGCCAGGACTATTACAAACAGTGGCAAATCCCTCAGCCCTCTTGAGGGAAATAGCCATGGATTTTATAGTGGAATTGCCAGAAAGCAATGGGAATACTGTTGTCTGGACGGTCACGGACTTGTTTTCCAAACAGGTACACTTTATCCCTTGCCAAAAGATTCCCACCGCAAAAGCTTTAGCGAAACTTTTCGTCCAGCACATTTACAGATTGCATGGGGCACCCCAACGCATCATCTCTGATAGGGGAGTGCAATTTATGTCTGCATTTTGGAAGGAATTTTTATCCCTCTTAGGGACCACTCAGGGACTAACATCTAGCCATCATCCACAAGGAAATGGGGGGGGCTGAAAAAATGAACTCAGTAGAGCAATATTTAAGATGTTTTTTGAATTTCCAGCAGTCCGATTGGACGGACCTACTCCCTTTCGCAGAAGTTGCCTACAATAATGCAGTCCACTCCAGCACAGGTTACACTCCTTTTCAAATAGCCAATGGCCAAAGTTTCAACCCCATGCCAGAATTAACTCCAAATGAACCAACGATCCCATCACTGAAAGAATGGATGGAAAAACTACAAAACACCTGGCCAATAGTTAGAAAAGCACTAGACGAAGCCAGGCAGGCATACAAAGCACAAGCCGATAAAAAAAGGGTTGAGCCTACACCATTCATTATAGGAGAAATGGTGTACTTATCTACAAAATACCTAAAGTCCCTACAACCCTGTAAAAAACTTGGACCAAAATATATAGGGCCTTTTCCAATTAAAAGAATCATAAACCCAGTAACAGTAGAATTAGAATTACCCAAAAAATCTCAGGCAAATGCATCCAATTTTTCATTGCAGCTTGCTGAAAAGAAAGCGTCAGTCATCTTTACGGCCAAAAATCCCCCCCCCCACCACCTCCAATCATGGTGGAGGGCGAACAACACTTCGAAATAAAGGAAATCCTTGACTCTAGGAGATATCATGGAGCAACTCAGTACCTAGTTGCCTGGAAACACCTCCCTGCCTCACAAAACGAGTGGGTCCATAAACATCATGTCAGAGCCCAGAAGCTATTAAAGAAGTTTCACACAGAGTATCCTAACAAACCTGACTAACTTTTATACCTGTTTTGTTTTTTTTCAGGTGGATCTATCTTATTTTTAAGGGGGCAGGATGTCAGAATCCAATTATATTTCATCTCTAGTTATCAACTATGGAAAACCCCATTTCTGCCTTCTCTGGAATCTGTTATACGATGAAGGGAAGGGGGTGAACAAAGGGGCTTTATGGCCCTCACTTTGAAGTCATATGAAGTTTCCCTGACCTACACCTATAGTGGTTTTCCTGATTGTTATTGTTACCCCGGTAATGGAAAGTACATTAGGAAAGACTTCAAAGAGGAGGGCCGTCACTCCTTTTCCCCCACCCTTACATTACGAACCCTGACAGCGACCTTCTTCCCCCACTACCCCACCCCGATGACCCCCTAGGGAATTTTGCTTGAATGGGAGAGCTTGGACCCCAAGTCCTGTCTAGAATGCCTGCAACCAGCTTTCTCTTAATAAAGATGCCTGTTGGAAGAAATATTCCAAGAGTTCTGTCTTCTTAAGATGCGAAGTGGGGTGGGTCCTTACACTAGCACTGTGTTGGCTTTTTTGGCAGCTGCAGCACACTGCTGGCTCATATTTAAGTGATTGTTCACTAGGACTCCAAGATCCCTCTCACAGTTACTACTGTTGAGCAAGGTACCCTCTATACTATACCTGTACATTTGTTTTTTCTTGCCTAAATGTATGGATGTGAACCATAAGACCATAAGAAAGGTTGAGCGACAAAGAATTGAGGCCTTTGAACAATGGTGCTGGAGAAGACTCCTGTGAGTCCCTTGGACTGCAAGGTGTTCAAACCAGTTAGTGCTAGAAGAGATCGACCCCGACTGCTCTTTAGAACGCCAGATCCTGAAGTTGAAACTCAAATACTTTGGCCACCTAATGAGAAGGAAGGACTCACTGGAAAAGGGCCTAATGTGGGAAAGATTGAGGGCAATAGGAGAAGGGGACGACAGAGAATGAGGTGGCTGGATGGGGTCACTGAAGCAGTAGGAGTGAGCTTAAATGGACTCCAGAAGATGGTAGAGGACAGGAAGACCTGGAGGAACGTTGTCCATGGGGTCGCGATGGGCGGACATGACTTCGCAGCTAACAACAACAACAACAACACTTTTTTCACCGTTGAATTTCATTTTGTTGGATAGTGCCCAGTGTTCAAGTCTGTCCAGATCCTTCTGTATCTTAAGCCTATCTTCTGGAGTGTTGGCTATTCCTGCCAGCTTGGTGTTGTCTGCAAATTTGATGAGTTCCCCATCTATCCCCTCATCCAAATCATTGATGAAGATATTGAAGAGCACTGGGCCCAGAACAGAGCCCTGGGGCACCCCACTACAACTTCCCTTCATGTAGATGTGGTTCCATTGAGGACCACATGCTGAGTATGGCCGGTCAGCCAACTATGAATCTATCTGGTGCTGATGCTGTCTAACCCACATTTTTCTATCTTGTCAAGTAGTAGGTTGTGATCTACTTTATCAAATGTCTTACTGAAGTCCAAGTAAATTATATCCACAGGATTCCTCTGATCCACTAATTTTGTCACTTGGGTCAAAGAATGCAATAAGATTTGTCTGGCATGATCTGTTTTTGACAAACCCATGTTGGCTTTTAGTAATGATTTTGTTTGACTCTAGGTGTTCGTTGATTCGTTGTTTGATTATCTTTTCCAGAAACTTCCCAGGTATTGAGGTCAGGCTGATAGGTCTATAATTTCCTGGATCTATTTTTTTCCTTTTTTGAAGATGGGAACTACATCAGCTCTTTTCCACTCCTCTGGTAGTTCCCCAGTGCTCCAGGATCTTCGAAAAATATAGTTCAGTGGTTCTGAGATCACATCTGCCAGTTCCTTGAGAACCTTGGGGTGTAATCCATCTGGTCCTGGTGATTTGAACTCATCTAGGTTGGACAAGTGCTCACTTACCATTTTCTTGCCTATCTTAACTTGTGTTTCTATTCTGTTTTTTATGGCACTATTTTTGATAGGTTGGTCTGTTTTTTCCCTTTGTGTAAAGACAGATGCAAAAAACGAGTTAAATAGTTCTGCTTTCTCCCTGTTGCTTGTCACCTTCTTGCCAGTCTCCCCCACTAATGGACCAATCATTTCCTTCACTTTTTTCTTGTTTTTTACATTGAAAGAAGCTTTTTTTTGTTATTTTTGACTTTGGTCGCAAGCTTTAGTTCATTTTGAGCCTTAGCTTTCCTCACTTCATCTTTGCAGGCTCGGGCTATTTGCTGACATTCTGCCTTAGTTATGTGCCCCTCTTTCCACTTTCTATACTTGTCCTTTTTATCTTTCAATTTATCAGAGAGGTCTTTATGTAGCCAGGCTGGTTTCTTTTGAGAGCTGTTATTTTTCTATGTGATTCCATTTAGCTTTAACTTTCTTGAAAATGTAAGATTGTTTATTTTCCCTGCAATCCTTGTAAAAAAAGGAAGAAGCATTTACTGGTGAAAGAAGTAGAGACACAAATATTTCTCTTCTCTCATTTACTTAGCATGGTATAGAATATCTCAGAGGATTCAGCAGGAGGCTCTAAGGCACAAATATGCATGTGAGGAAAAGACACACCTTTTTACCAACTGTTATTTAAAGATTTTTTTAAAAAATAATACTTTTATTAAAATTATAACTATAATAAAAGATAATATAAACTAAAAAGAAAAATAAACTTTAAAAAGTGCTAGAAAGAAAAAAAGTAACAGAAGATAGAAAGAGAAAATGATTTCTAAAGAATGTTGCTCTTCATGCTCATAGAGAAGTTCACAGATACTTTTTCTACATGGATAATTGCACGTAGTCCTCAGTTAACAACCATTTGTTTAGCTATTGTTCAAAGTTATGATGGTGCTGAACAAGGAGACTGGCAGCCAATCCTTGAAATTGCAGTTGTTTTGCGGTATCCCTGTGGGTCATATGACAACCAGCTCGCAGTTAACAGTGTTGCAGCATCCTGGGATCATGTGATCGCTACTTGTGATCTTCAGTGTCAGCTTCTCACAAGCAAGGTCAGGAAGCCAGTAGGAAGTCTCAAGTAGCGATCACGTGATGTGCCTGGTGATTACAACTGGGACTGCTACAACTGCCATCATAAGTTGGCATGGTCATGTGTTGAACTTTACAATTGTATCACCTAGCAACATAATTCCTACTCCCAATCATTGTCATTAACCAAGGGCTACCTCTACTCCACCCAATTGACACAATTATATTTTCTCCCAGAAAAGCCTATTTTGCTTATTTTCATACCAGCAGCCTGCTCTCTGCAAATCACTTCAAAATTTGAAATGTCTTTACTCACATCAAATATTTTTAGCCACACATTTTCCTATAGAACTGCTTTAAATAAACAAAGGAGTCTATTCTTCTTTCAGTCTCCAGAAAGTATTCTTCCACTAGATAATATACCTGCAACTTATCCAAGTCCTGATGGTGCCGTATATTTTGTAGACTGTGCCCCACTAAAATTCAGGAGCCAAAAGGTGCTGTAAAGCACATGGGATCTGAAGACAGCACCTGTTAGCAGTCAGGCCTTTTCCTAGCATTACCTGTCTGTAGCTGCCAGGCTCTGCTGGGAAAACTATCTTTGGTTAAGAAGTTGCTGAGAGCATTAACATTAGAATCGTTTTGCCTTCAAACTGGGAGCACTGAGCAGCTCTATAATTGATGTTGATTTATTTCTTTTTTAAGGGAATAAATAGCAAGTGTAAACTATTCCTGGTTTCATGGATGTCTTTTGAATCGAGGAAAATGTCCCATCATAGTCTAGGTAGGATATGTCTATGAGTGAGACTTTTCTTTTTCTCAAGTAGAATATATCTCGCCATGGATTTCTTTTAAATTAAGAAATGTATGTCCTGATTTCTGCAATGTTAGCAAACTAATGCAAATTAGGATGGTGTTGGTGTCTTGTCCATCTGCAAGGAAGTCATTCTGTTTTGAATGATACACCTAAATGTTCTTTTTTAAAAAAACATTAGGCTTTGGATCATTCCAGATTTTATTTATCTGATGTGGATGTATTAGCTCAAAATGTATTTGAAAGATCTTCAAAGTTACCCGCCTCCATATTAAAAATACATGACAAGAGATTTAATCTAAGTTTCTTTTTATATGAAAAATGAACAATTCATTTTATATTTCAATGATATACAAGTATAACAAATAAAACATGGCACTGAATTTATTTAGGTATTTTTTTAAAAAATCCCATGTGGACTCGGAGGTAATATTGTTTGTATGAAGAGGCTGGGTCATTTCTCAAATGTATGTGTTAATTAGGCTCAAAGGAACACCAAATTGGACAGCATCAGTGAGCAGGCCATTAAAAAGATCAGCAGTTTATGATGATGACAATAATATCAAAGTGCCAGCACAATAACATTATTTCTAGAAATATTACCATGGCATCATAAGCAATTGGCAGAAATACTTTAAAGGCCTCCTTTTTTCCATCATTTGGAAATTTAACCCAGACAGCTGAAAATTAGAATGATGCAAATAATTATTTAATGAAATGGTTAAGTTTGACCTACCTTTCAGGAATCATTAAGTAACTCTTAGACTTAAGAAAACACAGGCTTACATCATTTATCTTGATGTTATTAAAAACTAAAAAGGTATTTAAAACAAGCACAGAATAGGAAGGCAATGTGTGTAACTTGTTTGATTAATTATATTTGATCTGGATTCCATTGTACTGAATACACATGCACATATACAGAGAGAGCCTTCCTGGATTTGAACACAATTTCTGGCAACTATAGAGGCACGTACATGTAGTTTTCTTGGCAGCTGTGTAAAAATGCTTTGCTGTATGCCATTGCCTTCTTCCAAAACATTTCTTTGACTTCTCAGTCACTCTGGGATTTTCTGATTGTCTCTCAACTAAAGACTAAGCAAATAAGACCATCTTAGATTTTTTTTCTCAGATTAGCCAAGATCCTGATGGCTATTACATATATCACATGTTTATGGGTAATATTTATAAAGCAATACACTGAATCTATTGTGCTTAATGTACAAACAAAGTGTGGGTAGATCTGATATTGCTTAAGCAGAATGTAAAAGTCTAGCTGACTTAAGAAATGAATGAAGCAATATCAGAACTAATAACATTTCTCTCACCTCACCCTTTGTTGATTGGGATATACACATCTGCAAACCCTGATTCATTACCACACTCTAAGGCAGGGGTCGGCAACCTTAAACACTCAAAGAGACATTTGGAACCCGTTTCCCACAGAAAACAAAACACCAGGAGCCACAAAACCCTGCTGCTTCCCCCCTCCACACGGAGCGCTCCCCGCACACGAAGCTCCCCACTGCCAGCCACTGTTCACCCCTCCAACGGAGCGCTCCACTGCCACCTCTGCTTCCCCCCCCCCAGGATGGAACACTCCGCCACTGCTTCACCCAGTGGTGAAGGTGGAGTTTGGGAGGCAAATTGCATTGCCAATTAGTAACCTACTGAAAACCGAAAGGGAGAGGAAACTGAAGCCCAGCCAACCTTTAAAATGGATGGTAGAGTGCCAAACCACATTAGAAAGATTGAAAAGGTTATTTTCCGCCGGACCAGTCTTAAGACACCCTGACGCTGACAAACCATTTGTGATTCAAGCTGATGCTAGTGATATGGCTGTGGGGGCAGTATTAATGCAAGAGAATGATGAAACTACAGCCTTGTGTGTACACATTGAGGAAACTCACAGAGACAGAGCATAGATGGGTAGTTTGGGAGAAGGAGGCTTATGCCGTCCAATGGGCCCTCCTAACTTAGCAGCATTTCCCGGAAGGGAACAAAATCCCCTTCCCGGTATGGACCGACCACAAGAACCTGGAAGCCCTAAAAATGCCCAAGAAACTGACCCCTAAACAAGCGAGGTGGTCTCAGCAATTCCACCGGCAGCCCAGGCGTGGCCCAGCAGCAGCAGCAGCAAAGCTTGTCCTCCCAACTCAATCGGCCGCCAGCGTCTTGGGTGCCTCTGTTCCGTCCAAGTTAAAGAAAGCAGAGGAGCAGCAGTGGGATAAAGCAGGCGCACACGAGCGAGCAGTGCACCCAGCTCTTATTTTTTGAGAGCAATTCTGCTTTCTTCAACTCAGATAGAGCAGAGCCACCCAAACTTCTGGCGGCCGATTGAGTGGGGAGGATGAGGAGAAGAGTGTGAGGCAGGCCGGCCAGGTGAGGAGTAGATTGGGCAATGGAGGCTGGCTGGCTGGGGAGGGGGGATCATGGCCGCTCAGGGGGATTTGCCAAGCCTCATGGCAGCGGCATTGGCAGCTCCCCCCACCCGGCCCATTTCCCTGGATCTGTACAAGATCCTTGGCAGAACCATTCCCTCCATGCCCCTGATTGGACCCATGTGGCACGTTCTTTCCAGCTCCATCGCAGTCCTCTGGCACTTCCTCTGCCGCCACATGCAGTTCCACAAACAAAAGAAGTTTGTGGGCAGTCCTACAAACAAAAGAAGTGGGACTAAAAAAGTTCAATCAATCAATTCCAACTTCACAAGATCTTTTTTTTCTGCAAGAAGTTGAAATTGATTGATTGAACTTTTTTAGTCCCACTTCTTTTGTTTATGGGACTGCACACAGCGGTGGAGGGATGAAAGAGCCGCATGCAGCTCCCCTGTTCTAAGGGAATGCAGTTGTAGCTTAAAGGGCAGTCCCATCAAGAATGGATACTTGCAAAATCATCGTTATCAGGAGCACATTGTATATTTCTGAAGTTTGGGCTTTTTAAATTGAACTGTTCTATGTCTATTTTTACTTGGAATTTCTATATACTTTAATTCCATAACTCCTTGTTTAAAGGTAGGACAAAGCAAGACCTAAAGTTCTTTGTAAGATACCTTCCAGGAATTCTATTGGCCTTAATTTGTATTACTTTGGGGGTGATTTCTCTGCTTTACAACAGATCATCCTTTGTTTTCTTTTAATTCTGCATGCTGCTGTATATAGTAAAACTGAATTACTACTTTATATGTGTTATATGTATTACTGTTCCTGAAAGAAGCATGCTCATTGTCACTAGAAAAGCTTTATCGTCATGTTCAAGTGAACGTGTGTGAACTTTATGGTGGAGAACATTCACATAGAGTGTTGTTGTTTTTTTTACACAAAGTGATGTACTGATTCTTTGTCTCTTGGTTTGCAGTCACAGATATCTGCCAGTTGAAGAAAGAAGGTGGTCCTTGCAGTAATTTTGTTCTAAAATGGTATTTTGATCCAGAGACCGCAAGTTGTGCTAGATTTTGGTATGGTAACTGTGGTGGAAATGAAAATAGATTTAACACACAGAAAGACTGTGAAAAAGTCTGTGTTTCAGGTAACAGATAGATAATTGTTTAACTGCATGCTTTTATTTCTAAGAGCAAATGATTAATAGGTCTGTAAAATAATTATGCTATTTTTCACTTACATGGCATTGTTTATATGGTAATATGCAGACAGAAGTCATAGATATTGTATTGCCAAGTCCTAAAATGTAGTGCCAAAATATTTCTAGTTGTTTGCTGTATTAAATCAAAATCTGAATCATAGACAAGAAATTAATTTTTAAAAGATAGTACTCTTGTAAGCATGTTTGGTGTCATAAAGTTGCTCAGTTTTCCATAGTGTATATTAATATAGTTTCTGAGGTCTTTGTGATTACGTAGATTTAGATAAATGAGAAAGGAAAGTCTGCCCAGGGGTGCATGTACAGAAGTCATCTAGATTGCAGTTCAAGACTGAGGGTGAGATGGCATTCCTCATCACAGCCTACTCTATGCAGCCAGTCCTGGAGCTGCTTTAAAAAACAGCAATTTATGGCCTACTTCAAAATTCTTGCCTATCTTTATGTGTTCTGTTAAATTCATCAGACAATATTTTCATGCAAATATTTTAGAAATGAAATTTTAATAAAATATTCTTCATTTTCTAGCTCACATCAAGTCTGGTGTTGTGACAATGATTGGAACTTAATTACAGCAAAATATCAACAGATACCTCTAAGAAAACCAGGAGTCAGCCATTGCCAACATACCCCATGTAGAAGCTAAGGGTATAAGGCTCCCTTGCACTGTGCTATTTCTGCTTTACTTTCTGCACAAATCTTGAAGAAAGTGTTTTGCTGCATGATTTTATCAATATGGTGCTAAAATGTTTGTGGATTGAATGCTCATTGTGTCTGGGATATACTCTATAATTTCTACAGTATGTACTATTTTACCCACCACCAATTTTATTTGATTCAACAAATTAGAGTTTACTTTGAATTCTACCAGCATACCTATTTTGGCTATTGTAAAGATTCTAAAAGAATGTGGGGAACAAACACTGCCATTGTTATATACTTGTGTTTATCATTGTCATAACTGAACATAACGTTAGATGTCTGTTCTGAAAAAAAGGAGTCAACTTTTCATTGTACTTTTACTCTTGCTGGATTAGACTTTATATCAATCTTCCTTTATGTATGTGTGATCAATCACACCAATGACAAATGCAGCATTTGCCAGTACTATTACACTGCTGGGACTAACAACCAAGTTCAAGAGTTTTTAAAATATGGCGTAGAAGGTTTCTAGTAATCCTCCAATGTAGTGTGTTTTATAATTTTTAATATTTTTTGCTGGGGTGGGAATTCTTTTTTTTAATTATTTTGTTTCTAGGAAATCTTTACAAAAGAACTTTTAAATAAACTTTTAAATAAAGTTTAAATGAGGTTTTGAAAGTCTTCACATTTCATTGTGGTGGTGCTTTTTACAATAAAACATGATTCTATAAAAAATGGATTTTGCCATCTGGTCTTATTTATTACACATCAAATGGAACTTAAAACAGTAGCCAGAGCTTCAAAAGCTTAAAACTGTTTCCTACTTTTTTGCCTGCCTTGAACAGCTAGATAATGTTTATTTAGACAATTTGGGAGCTAAGGGTGAAAATCTTCTATTGGAAAGTGATTGGAAAAATTATACGACACAGGACTTATATTAGCTAAAGAGGAATAGGAAAGAAATTCCTGCTGCTGATGTTACCTAGTTTGGTAACAAAATATTCAGAAACTAAACTGAGACAAGCTTGGAGAGCAAATTACTGCCAAAATTATAAGACAGTGCATTACTAGGCATTAAAAAACATAGGGAAGACTATGTCCATTCCAACAACTTGGCCGTTATGCAAAATGGTTGCTAAATGAAAAAACATGAGAGAGAGGGGGGAGGGAGAAGAGAGGAGAGGAGAGAGATATGAAGATCACTGATTGCTTTCTTCTCATTCAGATAAATTCTCTTCTGTGTCCTGATCCATTTTTAAAATGTTATTTATTAATCAAATCTGTATAGCTGACTATTTCACGTGTCTCTTTTTTGACCCCTTGCAAGGCAGAGAGATTGCTTCAAGAAGCTTTCCCTTCCTAAGCTACTTTTATGCACAGCCTGATGCTTGAAACTGACCAGACTTTAATCAGTTTCACACTGAAGGCTTTTGTTGACAGGCAGGGGACATTTTGGTCATAAATGTGCACATTGGTTGCTTTGCCAAGGAGAGAGGTAATAGAGAAAAACATTGTCCATTTATGTTCTCCAGAAATGGTTGCCTTGCTTGTTCTGGAAACAGGGCAAACGGACAATGTAGATAAGCCCTTGGGGAGTTGCCTTGAGCCAAAATGAACCTTTTTCCAGGTGCAAATCACACAGAGGGCATTTCTACATTTGCCATTTAAGCTACTCCTGCCCTATGTTCCTTTCAGCTTAAGAAAAAACTGTCCAGACTGAGACACTTTGGCAACAACCTGCAAACTATTCAGTCCAGATGCCGATCACCATCTCTTTCCATTGGACAATTTCCCTGCTGCGATGTCTTTCCATCTTTGTGTGGGAAAGGGTCGAGGTTGGGAAGCAGCCATGAGCCTTATTGAAGCAAATCACAGTGCTTCCTTACCTCTGTGAGAATTGTTTTTCCTCCAGAAAGCCAAGCACTTTGTTGGAGTAAAGCCAACTTTTCAGAATTCATGCACCACATACTGTATCTGCTTGAATTCATTAAAGTGAAACTCCTCAAAGTAGAGTTGGGATGCTACTGGTCTCTTGTTGAGAAAAGAGTACCTTAAGGGCTGTATTAATGAGTTATTCCCTTTTATATTTTATGTAACATGCAATGTTGAACTGTGATTTTCACTCACCCAAATATTTCAAGACACACATTGGCAACAAACACAAAATAAGGCAGAAACTGCAGAAGGAAGATATTTTTTTAGAACTGCCATCCCCATCACTTGGTCTACAGCCTGTTTGGCATTAAGACAGGATCGTCATCACTTACTAGCTGAGATCCAGCCGACAGCATAGCAGTGTTTTTTTAACCCAGCATCTATCTCTTGGGGTGGGCTAATTGGCCCTCAGGAGCAGGGACAAATTTGGGGTTCTGTCAGTGTATGCCCACTCAATGCCTAATCCAATCCTTGATCAAACTGTCAGATACTCTTAGGCTTGCTGGGCTGGAGATTATAATGTGCTTTCGGAGCCTAGAGCAGCTCACTTCATAGCAACCATGCAAACTTTTTCGTCCTCTGCCAATACCTGAAGCAGATCATCCAATGAGTTTAGTATTTTTATGATCAAGGAGCGATGGGTGGGGAACTCATGTTTTCTCACTGGCAAGATAAAACTGACACCTGGTTAAGGTTAGATTCATGGCTACACCTATACAGAGGCAATGGACTTACTGCACTAGTCTTCTTAAAAATGAGATTGACTCCGAGAGGCCTTGAAATAATTTGTGGCTGGCATAATCAGTAATCCATCATAAGGGCTGTTTAAAGATTTATCCTATGGTAATGAAGCAAAGAAGCAGATATTGTATCCACTGAGTTGCTTCAAATTGCAAGATGGATGGTTTATAGCCCCAGTTGCTTCTTGAGTTTTTATAGAACACTCAAAGAATTTTTGCAATTTTTCTGAGTTTTCAAAGGTTTTTGTTCATAAAACTTCTCATAAATTTTGCATAATTCTCATAAATTATGACTTAAAGCTTAAGTCAATTATCAGATTGTATATTTTATTTTTATTTTGTTATTGTAGATTTCTTCTTGTAAAATTTTTTATTTTTTTGTAAAATATACATCTTCCAATATACACAATACATTAACTTTAGCTTTCCCCCCATACCCTCCTCGGCTTCCCGGAGCTGAATACAGGATCAAGTTCATATTTCCATAATTCTTCTACAATCATTAATCCAATTAAAACAATTATAATGCTAACAATCTACACACCCCTTTAACTCTAAATAAAGTATTACAACTATACTAATTTATAATCTACCTAATCCTTAAACGAACTAACAAGAAAAAAAATAAATTCACATAATTAAAAACACTATTATATCTATATATGTAATTTAAACAATAATCCTTTCCTAATTAACATAAAGAAAATTTTCATTTCATATAATTAATAGTATCATTAAAATATAAATTTATAAATAAAAACAACTACTAAACAAAAAATATTACCACTCAAATATATCCCATCTATAATCCTTCAATCTCCCCCCAAAAGTAAGAAAAAAAAACACTAAAAAGAGGAGAAAATAGCCCTAATCATATATAAAAACATTTCCAACTTCCCTTAAAGAATCCCTCCACCCGTTATACCACAAAATTTTTATTATTACTTCAACCTTAA
>NW_015387384.1:405322-421792 GCF_001527695.2 Protobothrops mucrosquamatus
ATTATATATTTCTTTTAAATAGTCCTTTAAATCAAAAATCCGAAGTCAGAGGAAAAAAAGAATCCACAAAGTCCGTCCTCACTATACCAAAGGGAAAGTGGAAATTTTTCTTTGTTGCAAAAAAACAACTGCCGTGGCCATTTTCCTCCTCACTTTCACTTTGACGAATGGGGGAGATCTCTTTGATCTTCCAGAGTTAAATTTAAAATTAAAACCCTGTTAAGTCCATTTTCCTGTTCAGCACCGGCTGTCAAGATAAGTACTCACAAAAAAAAGAACATCTTCTGAAAGCAGCGTCTCGCACACGGCGAGGTCTGCCCGGGGTGCAGAGATAGCTCCGGACTCCGGCGGGGCTCTCACCCAAATTCCTCAAGGAACTTGGGGAGCTCAACACCTATCCAGAGTGGCTCCCCCACCTCCTTTAGCCCAGGAGGTGAGTTTCAAGCCGCCCGACAGCTGATTTATGCTGTCGGCACGGCTCTAACGCAGCCCCGGGAGGGAGACTTCAAAGGAAGCCTCCGACGAAGTCGACGTCTCAAACCGGAAGCCAGATTTCTTATCCCTTTATTTTTTATAAATAACTCAAGGTGGCAAACATACAAAATACACCTTCCTCCTCCTATTTTCCCTATTACAGCAACCCTCTGAGGTGGGTTAGACTGAAAGAGAGTGACTGGCACAAGGTCACCCAGTCAGTTTTCACGCCTAAGTTAGAACTAGAACTCACAAGTCTCCCAGTTTGTAGGCCAACACCTTAACCCAGGCATGTCAAACTTGCGACGTCATGTGATGTCACGCGATGTATCATGACTTTTTTCCCATTGTGACGCATTTGGCCTGCGGGCCGGCAGTTTGACATGCCTGCCTTAACCACTACACCAAACTGGCTAAACTGATTCAGTTTTAATTTGTGATAGGCTTGTAACAGAATGCAATGTCACCTGTTCTCTGGATTCTTATCCCTCTTGGTTTGTAACTTCTAACTGGAAGCTTATTAAGATATTTTAGTTAATATCATAAATACCTTTCTAAGGGAGTGTAAGATACAACCTTGTTTAGAGGAAACAATTGTTAGACCATTTACTGTATTAAGAAGCCTGTCCCTAAGTTATGGGCAATTAAAAGCCAGTTTCTTCTTACTCTTCTATGGATGGATAAGAAACCTTAAAAGAGGCTTCTCAACTGTATGTAGTCCTAGAAGAAGCATATTTACTTGACCTATTATATAGAGGTTTCAGGATGAATTTGAGATAGAGACTGTTTTGATTAGACATATTGATTATCTTTTGGGAGAGAGTGACAGAGGACTGTAAGTCAGTTGGTTCTTCTTGACTAAGAATATTGACGATCCTGGACTGGGGCTGTTGATAAATTCTAGGTCTGTTCATAATAAAACAAACTTGCTTGTTCTTGATTTTGTCATGAATCTGTGAGTGCACCTGGTATGTATTATTGAAATATGATTGAGTAAAGGTAAGAATGTTGTTTGCTTGGGTTTTGGGTTCCTCAACAGCTGCAATCCCAAGAAAGGGAATAGAATGATGATAATCATCAGAGACAGCCCTAATCTACATGTGATAGGTTTGAATGCCTACATATAAAGTTGGGCTGAAATGGCAATTTGAGAATGCTGCTTGTGTACCATCAATCTTGCTACAGGTCAAAGCCCTATACCAAGCTTTTGGTTTTTACTGCAGGATAGGGAACGGCTTCGAAGCACAGGCAGATCTGTTACCATAATAACAAAGACAAGCATGGCTTAAGTTCATTCCAATAATGTAACATGAGTAAATGTCTCAGACAGTCCTTTTCTAATTCACATGAAGATAAAATGAGGAAAGGAAACACATTCAGATTTACAAGATTTCGTTACTATAGCTATTCTAAAAAAGTAATTTTAGACCTTTATTCAGACTAGCCTACCATATAAGCCAGTGATGGTGAACCTTTTAGAGACCGAGAACCCAAACTGCAACCCAAAACCCATTTATTTATCACCAGGTGCCAGGTGGGCATGGCCGACTGGGTGGGTGTGGCTGCAATGGTCACGGCTGACTGGGTGGGCGTGGCTATGGTGAGTGTGGCCACCTCGATGATGCTCGTGGGGAGGGATGCTTGTGGGGGCCGGGCAAGATGGGGGAGATCTAGGGGGTGTCTGGCAGGTGGGATGGTGGGCTGGAGGCTCGTCCTGCGGGGTGAGGCAGGGTGGGTGTGTCAATGGCCGCGGAGCAAGGCAAGGCGAGGCAGGGATCAGAGCAGCTGCTGCCTGACATCATCGGCCCCCCCACACAGAGGCCAGCGAGTGCAAGGGGGCCGACGGTGTCCGTCAGCAGCCACAGCCTGCTGGTTGTCCTGCATCATGGCAGCCCCATTGGCGTGGGCGGAGATGACCCCGGGACAGCCAGAATGGAGCCCTCACCTGGTTCGGGCCCTGTCTACACAGTGGCTCTGACAGGGGCGGCTGCTGCTGCTCCTCCTGCTGCTCCGAGCCCCTTGACCGGCCAACCACACAGGGAAGCAGGAGGCAGCGGTGGTGATCCCTGCATCGCCAAGCCCGGCTGGCAGCAGATCTGGAAGCGAAGCTGTGCTGCATGCCCACCCCTCTCCACTGCCACCCCACATCGTCCCGCACACATGTCCCGGAGGCGCACGTGGACGATGTGGGGCAGCAGTGGCAAAGGGTGGGCGCATGCCAGATCTCGCCTCCCCCTGTCGCCACCCCCACCAGCACGAGGATGGGTGGCACAGCTTCACTTGCAGATCTGCTGCCTGACCCCATCGGCTTCTGCACACAGAGGCCAGCGAGCACATGGCGGCCGACGGTGTCCATCAGCAGCCATAGCATGCTGGCTGTCCTGCATAATGGTGAACTGGCCATGGAGCCCCATTGGCATGGGTGGAGATGGCCCCGGGACAGCTGGGACAGCCAGAAGGAAGCTCCTCCTGCTGCTCCAACCGGTCAACTATGCAGGGAAGCAAGAGGAGGTGAAGGGGCAGCCAGGGGTCTGGTGTATGAGATCCGCTGCCTCCTCGGGCTGCCAGTGAGCAGCCGAGGTGGCTCCAACCCTAGCTGCCCTTCCACCTCCTCCTGCTTCCCTGCATGGTTGACTAGTCGGAGCAGCAGAAGAAGCCACCCCCGTCAGAGCCGTTGAGTAGATGGGCCCAGGCCGGGCAAGGGCTTCCTTCAGGCTGTCCTGGGGCCGTCTCCACCCACGCCGATGGGGCTTCATGGCCAGTTCATCATTATGCAGGACAGCCAGCATGCTGTGGCTGCTGACGGACATAGTCGGCTGCCATGCGCTCGCTGGCCTCTGTGTGCGAGAGCCAATGGTAGATCTGGAAGCGAAGCTGATCTGGAAGCGAAGCTGTGCCACCCATCCTCATGCTGGTGGGGGTGGGGGCAGGGTAATGCGGGATCTGGCATGTGTCTACCCTTTGCCGCTGCTGCCCCACATCATCCCGCATGCACCTCCGGGACGTGTGTGCATGACGATGTGGGATGGCAGCAGGGAGGGGTGGGCATGTGCCACAGCTCACCTTCCCCCACCACTGCCCTCACCAGCACGAGGATGAGCAGCACAGCTTTGCTTCCAGATCTGCTGCTAGCCAGGCTTGGTGATGCAGGGATCACTGCCACTGTCTCCTGCTTCCCTGTGTGGTTGGCCAGTCAAGGGGCTCGGAGCAGCAGGAGCAGCAGCAGCCATTGTCATGTAGACAGGGCCTGCACCAGGCTCCTTTCCGTCTATCCCAGGTCCGTCTCCACCCACGCCGATGGGGCTGCACTGCAGAAGGGAGATGGCAGCTCTGATTCCCCCCTGCCAGTTGCCCCCCCCCAGCCCCATGCCCCATGCCCCTTCTATGCAATCCTACATGACCGCAGTGTGGTGAGAGGCTCGGCTGGTGGGGCGGTGGCTTTCATCTGCAGAGGCATCCCGATCCTCCCACCCCCCTAGCCAGACCCCCTTGCCTTCCCCCAACCGGGACCTGAAGACCCCCACCCTCCTGCAACCCCCCCAAGCAGCCCAGCCTGACCAAGATGGAGGGAAGGCGAGGCAAAGAACCAGTTGTTAAATTATTTGAAACCCACCACTGGTCACTTCCAAAGGCCGCTCACTCACTTTCCTGCCAAAACTGCTCCTTTTATAGGTTCCCTCAACCTGCCCAGCTCTTGCAACTGTTCCCGGACTCTACATGCATGGAGAGGGGGAGGAGAGGAGCCCGGCCCTGCGTCCCTCTGTCTGTGGCAATGGTGCGTGTGCCCACAGGGACAGCTCTGCGTGTCACCTGTGGCACGCGTGCCATAGGTTCGCCACTACGGATATAGGCTGTTAGTGTAGTCTTCCCAGCTATTAGTACTGAAGAACTTTCAATCAGAATAGAGCTGGAAAGGACCTTGGAGAAGTCCAACTGCCTGCTCAAGCAGGAAACCCTATACAATTTGACACAAGTGGCTGTCCAGTCTCTTCTTAAAAACCTCCAGTGATGACGTTTCTCTTTAATTCCAGGATGCTTCTCTCCTTAATTAGTTTCCATCCATTGTTTCTTATCTTGCCTTCTGGTGCTTTGGAAAATAAGTTGACCCCGTCTTCTTTGTGGCAGCCCTTCAAATACTGGAATACTGCTATTATGTCACCCCTAGTCCTTCTTTTCTCTAGAATATCCATACCCAATGCCTGCAACTGTTCTTCTTCATATGTTTTAGTCTCCAGGCCTTTAATCATCTTAGTTGCTCTTCTCTGCACTTTTTCCAAAGTCTCAACATCTGTTTTTGTAACGTGGTGATCAAAACTGAATGCTGTATTCCAGGTGTGGTCTTAGTAAGGATTTATAAAGTGCTACATGATTTTGATTCTATGCCTCTGTTTATCCCTCTCACAGTTACTATTTTTGAGCCAGGTTTCACCTAATCTGTACTTGTACCTTTGGTTTTCCCTTTCTAAGTGTAAAACCTTGCTTTTCTCCACATTAAATTTCATTTTGTTGGATAGGGCCCATTGTTCAAGTCTGTCAAGATCTTTTTAGATCTTGAGCTTGTCTTCTGGTGTGTTGGCTATTCCTGCTAGCTTAGTATCATCTGCTAATATGATGAATTCCCCTTCTATTCCCCCATCTAAGTCATTTATGAAGATATTGAAGAGTACTAGGCCTAAGACGGAAACTTGTGGTACCCCACTGCTTATTTCCCTCCATGTAGATGTAGTACATTAAGAACTATTTGTTGAGTACAGTTTGTCAGCCAGTTACAAATCCATTTGGTGGTGATGCGCTCTATCCCATATTTTTCTAGCTTACCAAGAAGTAGGTTGTGATCTACTTTGTTGAATGCCTTACTGAAATCTAAGTATGTCCACAGTATTTTGCTGATCTACTAATTTAGTCACTTTGTCAAAGAATGAAATTATATTGGTTTGGCATGTTCTGATTTTAACAAACCCATGCTGGCTTCTAGTTATAATTTTATTTGTTTCTAGATGTTTGCAGATCTGTTTTTTAATTATCTTTTTCAGGATCTTCCTAGGAATTGGTGTTAGTGTCAACCATCCCATTGGCATGTACAACAAAAGAAACTCCTGGGGCAGGTTTTTTTTTATCAAGAGTATAACTTTACTGACAGATCCATATAGGTACAGAAGAAGCAAAGCCAGTTCTAAGGATTTGGTGCAAAATGCAACATAGTAAAAAGCCCTTTTCCTTTCCCAGGCTGCCCAGTGTCCACTGTCCACCAATCCAGGTTTAGCATTTTATTTTGGGAAAAGAGTCTGCACTTTTCGAAAGTCTTCACTGTCTGACCTTGGGGTTGCAAGATTTCCCAGGCTGCCAACAGGTCAGGTAAATTCCTTTTCTCCCTCCCAGCTCCCCACACACTCCAATCATACCTATCCCCCCTCCCTTAGCTTCTTTGCCAAGTTGCCAGCAGAAAGAAGCACCTTGTGAGTCAATCTTGACAGTTAGGCTGATTGGGTCTGTAGTTTCCTGGGCCTCTTCCCCCCCCCCTTTTTTTTTTTTTTTGAAGATGGGAACCACATAATCTCTTTTCCAATCCTTTGGTAGTTCCCTGGTGCTTCAGGATTTTTGAAAGATATGGTACAATGATTCTGAGATAACATCTGCCAGCTCCTTCAGAACTCTGGGATGTAATTTGTCAGGACCTGGTGATTTATATTCATCAAGGTCAGACAGATGTTCTCTTACCATTTTTTGCTTATTTTAATTTTTATTTCTAGTCTGTCCTTTACGGTTATGTTTTTGGTAGTTTGCAAAGAATCAGTAAAGCAGCTCTGCTTTCTCTCTACTGACTGTTACTTCCTTGCCATCTTCTCTTTTTAGTGGACCGACTCTTTCCTTGACTTTTTTCTTTTTATTTATATGTTGAAAGAAACTTTTTTTTAATTATCTTTGTCTTTTGTTGCGAGTCTTTGTTCAACTTCAGTCTCCATGCTCTGGGGTGGGTGTGGGTGTCTATAAGGGAATTAATGCTTCCAATCATGGTCTTCCTAGGTAATGTCTGGCTAGATCTCAACAGCTGATCATATCTTAGATCTAGTCTTCAGAATGATTGTAATCTGTAACTGGAGGAGTTTGTAATAACTCCTGTGCCACAGTGAGCACAGGCAGAACTTGGGTCTCTCCTTTCTATGAAGATATTTAGCTACAGCCACTATATCTCCATCATCACTATACCTTCATCAAAGAGCTGACTACAGACCAGTTGCTCTCACATCTGTAGTCATGAAAACCTTTGTGCTGGCCACTTGAAAATCATTATGGATCCACTGCTAGACCCTTGCAATTTGCCTACTGAGCAAATAGATCAGCAGATGATGCTGTTAATATGGCACTGCACTACATCTTACAACATCTTGAATCCTCAAGGACCTATGTAAGATCCTTTTCGTAGACTTCAGCTTGACATTTAATACCATCATTCCAGAAATTCTTCTATTTAAACTGAGTCAGCTGGCTGTGCCTGACCACACTTGTAGGTGAATTATAAGCCTTCTAACAAATAGAAAGCAGCAGGTGAAGCTAGGTAAAAATCACATCAGATACCTGTACAATTTGCACAAGTGCCTCCCAGGGCTGTGTGCTTTCTCCATTACTCTTTTCTCTATATATCAATGACTATATCTCAAAGGATCCTTCTGTTAAAGTACTGAGGTTTGCAGATGATATGACAGTCATTGGGTTCATTCAAGGCAATGATTAGTCTGCATATAGACGGGAGGTAGATTAGCCAGTCCTGTGGTACAGCCGGAACAATCTGGAGCTGAACATACTTAAAATTGTAGAGATGAAAGTGGATTTTTGAGAAGCCTTCCTATTCTACCACCTTTTACAATATTAGACAACACAATATCAACATTAGAGATCTTCCCAGAACTTGAAATGGACACCTAACATTAGAACCATCATTAAAAAGGCACAACAGAGAATGTTCTTTCTGCATCAACCCAGAAAGCTCAGATTGTTCAAGGAGCTATTGATACAGTTCTGCAGAGGAATTATTGAGCCTGTCATTTGTACTTCTATAACTGTCTTCTTTGGTACAGCAGCCAAACAGGTCAGGCACAGACTTCAACAGATAGGACTGCAGAAAAAACAATTGCAATCAGCCTGCCTTTCATTGAGGACCTATATACTGCACAGGTGTAAGGACCCGCTTCAGAACCTCATCCCAAGAAAGCAGGACTCTTGGAACATTTCCATTCCAAAAGGAACTTTTATTAGGAGAAGCTGACAACAGGCATAGAAGGCAGGAGCTGAGGGTTTCCCGCTCAGATCAATAGGTTAAAAGAGCATCAAGCAAACCCCACTCCAACAGTTCGTCTGGTCAGTTCAAATGAGCCAATCCCTAGGTGTTAGATCTGCTGTGGGAACGGAGCTGATAACGGAGTCCATTCCCATGCTTGTGAAGATGTTGTTGGGTCTTCACACCTTTCTCTTCCTCAGCGAGAGATAAGCCAGATGGCTGGAGGCATATTCCTTTCTAATCCCAGGTTGACATCAAGGGGAAACAGTTCAAAGAGCAAGCAGATAGGACAGGCAGAGAGGATACATTGTAGCTAAGCAAAAAGGAGAAAAGATATTTCCCAATTCTTCCTTTACATATATATTCTTCATTTTCCTCACTTTCTTTTATTATCATTTCAAATTTTGTTAGCTGTCTTTCACCTCAAATTTTTCTTCCATTTTTATCCATTTCTCTAATTGCATTAAATTCAACCAATTTAATTTAGTATCTGATAAAACATTATTTAATTGTATTATATTCTTTATCTTATTCTTCCAGTCTTCCCATTTATATATCTGATTTTTTTTAAATTTACTAATCCATTCTTTCAATTCAATCTAAGGGAATTTCTCCATTTCTACCACCGGTGTTAAAGGAGAAATTCCTGGCATTAATCGATATCTCCATTTATTCCATAATTCTATCAAATTTTTTAAAAAGGGATTTTGAATCCTCTTAACAATTTTTTAAATATCCTTTTTAAACCAATATGTTTCTATAGGATCGCCTATTTCCCTTAATTCCTTCAACTCTATATCGCTCCATAATAAATCTCTATTTACTGCTATAATATCTGGGACCACCCTTAATTGATTAGCTACCCAATAATTTCTAACATTTGGAAGACCTAGCCCACCCTTTTTAAATGGTTCATGCCATAATGCTTTACTTATTCTTGTTCTCTTACCTCCATTACAATACACCTCCAGCAATTGTTGATCCAAAATTGTTGACCCAAAAACTTAATTGGGATCATCCAAAACAAAAAAATAATTTTTGGTAAAACTTTTATTTTTATTGCTGCAATTCTTCTGAACCATGATAATTTTACTTTTCCATATTTATCTATTTTATCTTTTATATCTTTCTTTAACTTCTCATAGTTCAGCTTCTTTAATTCTTGCATATTTTTTGGAATGTCAATATCTAAATATTTGATACTATCTACTATTTTTAATTTATATTTTTCTTTCAATACATCAATTTTTCTTTACTATGTTTATATAACATCATTTCTGGTTTTTCCCAATTTATTTGCAATCCACTATATTTCCCAAATTCATTCAAATGTGAATATACCCTCTCTATAGTAGCTATGGGATTTTGAAATTTAGTAATGTATCATCTGCAAATAAATTTATTTTAGTTTTCTTATATACACCAATTCCTTCAATCAATGAATCTTTCCTGATTGTATTTGCCAAAACCTCCATCAATAATGCAAATAGAAGTGGGGATAAGGGGCAACCCTGTCTCGTTCCCCAGTTTAAGGTTATTGTCTCTGTATCACCATCATTTATAACTATTCTCGCCTTATTCTCTGAGTATAGTTGATTTATCACCTTTCTAAAAAAATTTCCAAAGCCTAACTTCTCTATTAATATCTTCAATATAGGTCATTCCACACAATCAAAGGCCTTAAATACATCTAATGCTAATAAACCAGCCTTTAATTTTTGATTCTTTGTATAATAACCTATACTGTATTTAATACCCTTCTTACTACGTCAGTTGGCCTCTTATTAATCCACACTGATCCTTTTTAATATAATTCTCTATAAATTTATTCAATCAATTTGTCAATATTGCTGTAAAAATCTTAGCATCCTGATTAATAAGGGATATTGGTCTATATGATCCTGGGTTTCTAAGATCTTTATTAGGTTTCACTATCAATACTATCAGAGATTGCTTCCAGGAACTTGGAATAATTTCCCCTTCCATTATTTTATTAAACATTAACCTCATCTTCGGCACCAATAGTCCTTTAAATTTTTTATAATATTCTATGCCTAGTCCATCTAACCCTGATGCTTTACCTATTTTCAATTTATTAATAACTTCTAGTATCTCCTCCTCTTCTATTTGTGATTCCAGCATTTCTTTGTCATATTCTCGAATTTTATAGTTTAAATTCTTTTCTATATATGCCTGACTTTCATTCACATTTATTTCCTTTCCCTTATATAACTTTTCAAAGAACTTCTGAAATATCAACATTTTTTCTCATCATGTTACATCTTTCTCCCTTATTGTTCTTTATTACTCCAATCAGGCTTTTTGCCTTTTTAACTTGTGTGGCTCTAGCCAACATTCTAGAATTTTTATACTATTTTCATAAAATTCCCTATTTAAATAAATTAGATTTCTTTGAACCTGATCTAACTCAATATTTTGCAACTCTTTTCTTTTAGCTGATAATTCTAACATAATCCTATTCTCTCTACTTTCTATATATTTACTCTCTAGTTCTTTAATTTCCTCCTCCAACCTTTTTATATATTTCTCTTTTTGTTTTTATATATTATAAGAATATTTTATTCCTAACCCTCTTACCACTGCTCTCATTGCATCCCATATTACACCTATATTACTACCTACTTCTTCATTTATAGTCCATATTTCTTTTAATTCTCTTTCCATTTTCTCTAAAATCTCTTTATTTTTAAAAATCCTTGAATTGATTCTCCATATACCTGCCTGTTCATAATCACAATCTATTTCCATTTCCATAGTTAACATTGCATAATCTGATATTTTAATTATTTTTATTTCTGTTTTCATTATTTTAGATATTTCCGATGTTACATATATAATCTATTCTTGTAAAAAAAAATTGTCTACTAGAAAAATATGTATAACTCTTTTGATTGTCATGTAATTCTCTCCAAACATATTTTAATCTATTTCTATTAATAATTTTTCTTAAATCTGTATTATTATACTTTATTTCCGCTTTTGATGGATTAGATTTATCAATTCCTGTATCCATAACCATATTATAATCACCTGCCATTATCACATAATCTTTTTTATTTCTTCTGTTTCTTTATATACCCTATTATAAAACTCTCTTTGATTTGTATTAGGTTCATAAAAATTTGCTAAAGTGACCTCTTGTCCATAAATCAAGCCTTGAATTATAAGAAATCTTCCCATATCATCCCTTTTTAAGGTTTTTATCTTAAATTCACATCTTTTAGCTACAATGATTACTACCCCCAATCCACATCTTAAGAAAGCAGAACTCTTGGAAACCGTTTCTTCCAATAGGAACTTTTATTAAAAGAAACTGATAGCAGGCATGATAGACAGGATCTGAGGGATTCCCTTACAATTTGATGTTTTAAAGTTTAAAGCCTCCTACCCCACAGTTCTTCCAGGTGATTCAAACTGGCAGATTTCTAGGTGTTAACTCCAGGAGAGATAACATCAATCTGGCTCTGTTGGCACGATCATTCAACATCTCCTCACCCAGATCCCAGATGCTGCATCTTCCCCCCCCCCCTTTCTCTCGCTGGCCGGTAAGGAGAAGTTCAGAGGGGCATAGGATGAAAGGCAAATGGTTACATTGTGATGGTTAGCAGACCCGAAGCGAATCAACAAAAGGTTACTTTGTAGTGAATAGAGGAAGTGAAAGTAATAAAAAAAACCATGCATACCTCTCTCCCCCTTAATAGTATGACAGGATCCAGGAGAGAGTAAGAATTGGTTTTATATCAGAGAAGATAGATAGAAATGAAATATAACTGGATTCTGACACCCCTCTTGCTTTTGATGTACCAAATGCCTTTTCATATACATCAGCCCAATGTAACCTAAGTTAATTCACCCCTTCTTTCTTTTGATGTCTTTCTATAGAAATACAATATCTATTTTCTCTTTGTTAATTGATTTTTCAATTCTTGCTTGTTTATATTCCCCCCCCCAAGCCATGTACATTCCATGTAGCTACCTTCAACGATTTCCCCATCTATTCCTTATATTACATATTCCCTTTGGTCTCCATATGTGCTCTAACATAAATCTTACAAAACTAAAACTACAAAGTAAGCATATTGTCCCAAAATATAAATAACCTCTTACCCACCCATATACATATATATTGTCCCCCTTCCCTTCTTCAGGAGATCTTCCTCCTCTCCACCATGTCAGGCCTCTGGGGGGGGGGGAAAGAGGACCTATCCCTGCACGGACTTCGGTTGCCCACTCCACCTCCCTTGACCATCTTTACCCTTACTTTCTACACCCAAACATATATTATAACATTACAAATACGTATATACTATCTCTCCAACCACCAAAAAGAGCTCTTAACCTTCTAAGAATTTTTACATAGTCTATAATCCATACATGTCACTTCCTCCCTTTATCTTGTCCTTATCAACTTATCTCCGTGAAAGCAACACAATGAAAGTAAATAAATCCAAAGGCAGCAATTATCTTTATTACACATGCCTTATCAAGGCTCTGTCTTAAAGGTGTTTAATATTTTCACTTTCTCCAAATCTCAACACTTCGACTGAAAGGAGGGAGTAACGGGCCTTCACACTGTAGACTTATAAATCAGCTATTATCTTTTTAGCTATACTCCTTTAAACTCTCTCCAAATTCTTTCTTCTATCAGTCTTCAATCATAGGGCCCCTCCTCTCCCCATCAGCCTTCAAAAGCCTCTCAAGTCTCTTAGCCGAACATCCAAATTCAAAGCTTCTCTGAGAGAATGTCCAAAACCGAATCAAATACAATCCAAACTTCAGGAGGAAAGCAAGGGAAGTAACTCACATTTCATAATCTCTTAAATTTTCATAGTCCTTAATTGGGTGTTATATTTTTATAATCAATTCTCTGCAATGGTCCAGAGGAGGCAGAAATTCAGTGTCTGTCATCCATCCAAGCTAGCTCCACCCCTGCCGCTAGCTGTTTTAATGACATGAGTAAGTCTGTTATTTCTGCCTTATTACTGCTGTATTGTGGCAATCTGGACAGTGTGTCTGCAAGGAACTTTTTTCCCCCAGTAAATGCTTTAGGGTGAAATTAAACACGTGGAAATGCTGAGACCATCTCGCTTGTTTAGGGGTCAGTTTCCTGGGCATTTTTAGGGCTTCCAGGTTCTTGTGGTTGGTCCATACCTGGAAGAGGATTTTGTTCCCTTCCAGGAAATGTCGCTAAGTTAGGAGGGCCCATCGGACGGCATAAGCCTCCTTCTCCCAAACTATCCACCTATGCTCTGTCTCTGTGAGTTTCCTTGATGTGTACGCACAAGACTATAGTTTCCCTTCATCATTCTCTTGCATTAATACTGCCCCCATAGACACATCACTAGCATCAGCTTGAATCACAAAGAGTTTGTCAGCATCATGGTGTCTTAAGACTGGTCCGATGGAAAATAACCTTTTCAATCTTTCAAATGTGGTTTGGCACTCTACCATCCATTTTAAAGGTTGGTTGAGCTTTGGTTTCCCCTCCCCTTTCGTTTTCAGTAGGTTAGTAATTGGCAATGCGATTTGCGTGAAGGAGGGAATGAACTGGCGGTAAAAGTTAGCAAATCCAATTAAACTTTGCAGCTACTTCCTGGTGCGGGTTGGGGTCCACTCCAGAACAGCCCAGACCTTTCCAGGGTCCATCTCTATGCCACTTGGCGAGATGCAATACCCCAGGTAGTCAATCTTTTCTTTATGAAACTGACATACAAGTGGGATCCTTGCAGTTTTTTTCAGTACTGCTGTGACCAGATTTACATGTTCCTCTTTTGTTTCAGTAAATATTAGGATGTCATCCAGGTAAACAAGCACCCCTTTATATAGGTGCTCCTGGAGCACATTGTTTATTAATTGCATGAACACTGTGGTGCCCCCTGAAGTCCAAAAGGCAAAACTTTGAATTGGAAACACCCTAAGGGGCAGTTGAACGCTGTTTTCCATTAGTCCCCCTCTTTAATTCTAATTCTGTAATACACTTTCCTTAAGTCCAGTTTTGAAAAGATTTTTCCTTTTGACAACTGTGCTAGCATATCCTTCATCAGAGGGAGGGGTTAAAGATTACTCTCACTCGCTGAATTGAGAGATCTGCAATCTACGCAGAGATAAAGACACCCATCCTTCTTTTCATGAAACAATACAGGTGCTGTGGTTTTTGGCTTCGCTGGTTCAGATAAACCCCCTTTCCAGATTTTTCTCTATGAACTTTTGTAATTCTTCTAGCTCCCATGGGATCATGAAGTACAATTTTGGCTTAGCAATTTTGCCTCCAGGAGTATTTCAATAGCACAGTCCTTGGGTCGGTGTGTGTGTGTGTGTGGGGGGGGGTAATTCGTCAGACCCCTCTTCACTGAACACTTCAGCTAGATCCCGATATTCCTCTGGTATGCCTTCCAACTCCTTTTCCCCCACAGCTGCTGCACTTTCAGTGGGTCCCCCCTTTTTTGACCTGAGTTGGTGCTTTCGCCCCTACTTTCCCATTTGGGAATCTCAGTTTTCCTGTCCTACAGTCCACCCTCGGGTTTCATTTTGTTAACCACGCCATACCCAATATGAATGGGCATTCCATCCCAGGGATCGCCACAAACATTATAATCTCTACATGGTCCCCTATGGTGAGTTGGACGGGTAATGTGGCAAGAGTGGCCAGTATTCCCCCTGCAATGGACCCATCTAATTGACCGAACAAAATTGGTTT
Organism: Protobothrops mucrosquamatus; assembly: GCF_001527695.2. Classification (NCBI taxonomy): domain Eukaryota; kingdom Metazoa; phylum Chordata; class Lepidosauria; order Squamata; family Viperidae; genus Protobothrops; species Protobothrops mucrosquamatus. Next base: position 419,791 of record NW_015387384.1, read on the forward strand.
CTTCAGCCTTCTCACCGGGATCCCTAAATTCCCCACCAGGGCTGGGCTTATGAGGCAGCGAGTGCAGCCAGAGTCTATCAGGGCTCTAAGTGCAACTTTCTCCAGCATCTCTGGGCTAAACAGTTCCACGGTCCTGGTGAGGGGCACGATGGGTCCACTTACCAGGGGTTCATCTTCCAAGTTGTCCTCTGAGGAATCAGGGGGTCCTACTGGCTTGGTCGGAGTTCCTTCCACCTTCCCTGATAGGGTTCAGGAACTCGAAAACCTCCACATTTTTCATGGATGACTCCTTCGATTTCAATGGGGTTTTCCTGGGCTTCCCCCCTGCGGCTCAGTCAGGTTTCCAGAAAGGGGTTATTGAGTGACACTCGGCAGCATGGTGCCCATTCTTTCTGCATTTGAAACAGCCCATTGTCCTTGGGGTGGTAGGGGCCTGTTTTGCTGGTTATCAAGATGGCTCCTCTGGTGATTTTCCCCAGGATCTCCCCCGTGCCATTGCCTTCTGGCACGATCGATTTCTGTTTCCTCGGCCAGGATATACCAGTCTTGGAGCAGGTCAGGATCTCCCTGAGGGATGCAAGCATAATACAGGTCATCGTTTAGGCCGTCTTTGAAATGTCCTGCCAGGATCTCCTCCGGCCAGTTCAGCTTGCTAGCTAGTGCCCGGAATTCCTGCATGTATTCAGCTATGGGTCATCATCCTTGCCTTCCGGTCAGCCAAGGGGTCTTTGAACGCTGCCTGAGAGCTGCCATGAACTGGTTGAAATTTTGCAGCTCTGGGGCATTGGTGTCATGGAGGTCCACCACCCATTTGGCTGCGTAGCCATCTAGGGCCATTTGTACAATCCTTATTCGGCCACAGTTGCTAGGTATTTCACGGCCATATTCTTCCATATAGTTCAGGACTTGAGTCAGGAAAAACCCCAGTTGACACAGCTCCCCACCGTACCTCACCCCCAGCGGACGGAACTTTCTGATGGATCAATGTCCTCTCTGTCTCCTGGGTCGATGCCCGTCACTATCTGTTGGTGCGACTTGCCCAGGGGTGGCTGCAGTTGTAGCAACAGTAGCCACCTCCATGGTGCCAGCGGAAGAGCCTGGGGTTGCTGCCTCAACCCCTCCTTCATCTGTCCCCTTGGTTGAGCCTGGGTTAGTGATACTCCAGCATGGGTCAGCTTTCTCTTCCTTCAGGAAATCAAAGGTGACTCTCAGCATATCAATAGCTTGCTCTAGAAACCGGTTAGAGCGGTTGGCCAGTTGTGTCACTGTGTAAAAAATTTTATGAACTGGGGGCTTCCGGCTTGAGATCACGTCACCAGCAGACATGCGGGGAGAGTGTTCTCTCCACCGTCTGGTTTTCCTTTGTTGGAAGACCCTGAAAAGGGTCGAAAGTCACCCTGGAGGGGCGACCACTGCTGAGGAGGACCCTCGACAGATCGTGAAAGGGTGACAGCCCTTCCGTTTTATCTGAGGCAGTTCCTTTGGACCATACCAGCTGAAAGCCAAAAGCAAGCACAACGAAAGCAGCGCGGAGGAATTGGGTGAGACCTTACCTTACCTTTCTTGCACCCCAACTACTTTCCTATTAATAATAATAATAGTAATAATAATAATAATAATAATAATAATAATAATAATAATAATAATAATAATAATAATAATAATAATAATAATAATAATAATAATAATAAAGTTGGAAGGGACCTTGGAGGTAATCAAGTCCAACCCCCTACTCAGGGAGATAACCCTATACCGTTTCAGACAAATGGCTGTCCAGTCTCTTCTTAAAAACTTCCAGTGTTCGAGCATTCACCGCTTCTGGAGGCAGGTTGTTCCACTGGTTAATTGTTCTAACTGTCAGGAAGTTTCTCCTTAGTTCTAGGTTGCTTCTCTCTTTGGTTAGTTTCCACCCGTTGCTTCTTGTCCTGCCTTCAGGCACTTTGGAAAATAGCTTGACTCCCTCTTCTTTGTGGCAGCCCCTGAGATATTGGAACATTGCTAT
>NW_015387384.1:422906-424872 GCF_001527695.2 Protobothrops mucrosquamatus
TGTGTTTCTATTCTGTTTTTTATGGCACTATTTTTGATAGGTTGGTCTGTTTTTTCCCTTTGTGTAAAGACAGATGCAAAAAACGAGTTAAATAGTTCTGCTTTCTCCCTGTTGCTTGTCACCTTCTTGCCACTTTCACCCACTAATGGACCAATCATTTCCTTCACTTTTTTTCTTGTTTTTTACATGTTGAAAGAAGCTTTTTTGTTATTTTTGACTTTGGTCGCAAGCCTTAGTTCATTTTGAGCCTTGGCTTTCCTCACTTCATCTTTGGAGGTTCAGGCTATTTGCTGATATTCTGACTTAGTTATGTGCCCCTCTTTCCACTTTCTATACTTGTCCTTTTTATCTTTCAATTTGTCAGAGAGTTCTTTATGCAGGCATGCTGGGTTTTTTTTTGAGAGCTGTTATTTTTCCTCTTTGTTGGTATTGTGCTAGACTGGGCTTTTATTATCTCACTTTTCAAAATTTCCCAAGCCTCTTGTGTTGTTTTCCCCTGGAGGATTCTCGTCCATGGAATCCTTCCCAAACCCTCTCTAAGTTTATTGAAATTAGCTCTCTTGAAGTCCAAGACTCTAGTTTGACTGTGTTCTATTGCTTGTGCTTCCATAATGTTGAATTCCAATATTGCATGATCACTTCCTCCCAGGGTTCCTATGGCTTCAACACTTCCTCCCAAGGTTCCTATGGCTTCAAAGCCTTTGGAAATTTTTCCCCCTTCTTAACTTGGCGGCTTCTGCCAACTCTGGGAACATAAAGCTATGGGGGGGGGGAAAGAACAACTAAACTAAATGACTAAATAATTGGACTTGTAATTTTTGGATATTTGGAGTCCCAAAAGGTTCCTATTCCTACAGGGACCTATTACCTTAGCTATCTGTTAAGCTGGGGGGGGGGGAGAATATATTTTTAAACCAGATAAAAGCTTAACTTGAGTTTGGGAAAGATTTACATGTCACCGGGGACATCCTGTGGCGAACTTTGGTACAGCAAGTGAATTTCTTTTTGACTGGGAGACCTGGGAGACTATGATTCGTCCTTGGCACTATCAAAAAAGATAAGAACTTGAAACACCTGGGTGGTGAAAACAATTCTCTATAATGGAGGTGGATACTTATTGACTTTTATCAAAAATAGCCTTCACTAAAGGACTATCTGTAAACACCATAGAAATGGAGGAATACTACCCACAATTTAACTACAAACTTATACTTGAAAAATCCTTGAGGCTACTGAGCTAATAAATTCCAGACTGAAAAATAAAGACGCCACCTCAAAGCTACAAAATGCAACCCAGATTTCAACTGATGAATTTACAATTCAAAAGGCAACAGAAGAGGAAGGAATTAACATTAAAGTGGACTTTAAAAGATACCAGCTACAACCTACTGAGAACCCTGAGAACCAAATCCTGAGCTTAACTAAAAAATCTGCAATTCTAACAGCATCAGAAACTGAAGAAAGCAATATTAAGATGGAAGATGCTGAAGATCTACATGCACAGCACATTGAGAATCTAGATAAACCAGACAACCAAATAACTACAACACTGAACATGACTTTTTACTTAAACCAGCTGAAACTGGAAGAGGAAGAAGACCAGACTGAACTGACGACAAATATACTAAGCCAAATATGGAGATTTGAATTATTAGGCCAACAATCTAATGATTATGAAGGGGCCAGTTCCCTTGAATGGTCTAATTGCATGGTCTCCCTTGATTCAAATGACATGTGTAGGAATGAAGGGAGATCCATCTGAGGAGCTATATAAATCATCAAAATCCAAGGTGTTCCCAGTAAGCAAGAAGAGCACAAGGCAGACAACAAGGGTTCTACAGCTGGTACATGCAGATTTAGTAGGACCAATGCAAGCCAGCTTGGAAGGAGCCAGGTATGCACTGGTCACTGTAGATGACCATAGCAGATTTGGGTTCAGCTATTTGCTTAAGAGCAAAACAGAGGT
>NW_015387384.1:426012-430270 GCF_001527695.2 Protobothrops mucrosquamatus
GTTCCTCTATAAATGATACTCCATATGCTGTGCTATATGGGAGAAAGCCATCTCTAGCACATTTAAGGGTGTTTGGAAGCAATGCATGGCTGCATATTCCAAAGGCAATCAGGAGAAAAGGGCAACAAAAGGCTAGAAAGCTCAGGTTTATGGGCTATGAGCCTGGCTCAAAGAGCTATCGCTTTAGTGATGGGAGCAGGTGCTTGTGCTTGTGCTTCCATAATGTTGAATTCCAATATTGCATGATCACTTCCTCCCAGGGTTCCTATGGCTTCAACACTTCCTCCCAAGGTTCCTATGGCTTCAAAGCCTTTGGAAATTTTTCCCCCTTCTTAACTTGGCGGCTTCTGCCAACTCTGGGAACATAAAGCTATGGGGGGAAAAATAACAACTAAACTAAATGACTAAATAATTGGACTTGTAATTTTTGGATATTTGGAGTCCCAAAAGGTTCCTATTCCTACAGGGACCTATTACCTTAGCTATCTGTTAAGCGGGGGGGGGGGGAGAATATATTTTTAAACCAGATAAAAGCTTAACTTGAGTTTGGGAAAGATTTACATGTCACCGGGGACATCCTGTGGCGAACCTTGGTACAGCAAGTGAATTTCTTTTTGACTGGGAGACCTGGGAGACTAAGATTCGTCCTTGGCACTATCAAAAAAGATAAGAACTTGAAACAGCTGGGTGGTGAAAACAATTCTCTATAATGGAGGTGGATACTTATTGACTTTTATCAAAAATAGCCTTCACTAAAGGACTATCTGTAAACACCATAGAAATGGAGGAATACTACCCACAATTTAACTACAAACTTATACTTGAAAAATCCTTGAGGCTACTGAGCTAATAAATTCCAGACTGAAAAATAAAGACGCCACCTCAAAGCTACAAAATGCAACCCAGATTTCAACTGATGAATTTACAATCCAAAAGGCAACAGAAGAGGAAGGAATTAACATTAAAGTGGACTTTAAAAGATACCAGCTACAACCTACTGAGAACCCTGAGAACCAAATCCTGAGCTTAACTAAAAAATCTGCAATTCTAACAGCATCAGAAACTGAAGAAAGCAATATTAAGATGGAAGGTGCTGAAGATCTACATGCACAGCACATTGAGAATCTAGATAAACCAGACAACCAAATAACTACAACACTGAACATGACTTTTTACTTAAACCAGCTGAAACTGGAAGAGGAAGAAGACCAGACTGAACTGACGACAAATATACTAAGCCAAATATGGAGATTTGAATTATTAGGCCAACAATCTAATGATTATGAAGGGGCCAGTTCCCTTGAATGGTCTAATTGCATGGTCTCCCTTGATTCAAATGACATGTGTAAGAATGAAGGGAGATCCATCTGAGGAGCTAAAGGCACTGCTATGGAAGCCTGCTTGGCACAAAAAGAAAGCTAGAGTTAGACTTAAAAAATGGGTTTTTTCTATGTGACCTATAATGGAAGAGCTTAAAATCTCATTTAATGGCCTAAGGAGATTTTAAAAGATACCAATTGATTTAATATTTAGGATTTAGATCTATAAGAGAAATAAAAAATAGTCACTAGAATAATAGTCTTGGATTATAATACAGAAGTTGGATTAAGACGATAAAGGTTATTTCATTAGTAAGTGATGAGGTATTAGGATGAGAAATAGAATATGTTTGTGAAATAAAGTAAGAATTTATCTGAGTAAATAATAAATGTATTTTAGATATGACAATTATTTTGTAATGAACTAAGACAGTGATGGTGAACCTATGGCACGGGTGCCAGAGGCGGCACTCGGAGCCCTCTCTGTGGGCACATGTGCTGTTGCCCCAGCCTCGCCTCCCCCTGTGACCCCCTCCTCTCCAGCAGTCCCCCTGAAGGAGAGTTGCCCCTGAGTGTGGCCCACATGGAGCAGCACAGCCAAGGACATGGCAGTCAGGCAGCATAGACAAAACTCTGCCCTCACACCCCATCATGCACAGTTGATGCTGCAGGGCGCAGGCAGAGGGCGTGACTGCCATAGCGCTGCTGGACTGCCTGGGTGATCTGCGGCGAGCCCTGGAGGCAGTGAGTGGCCTGGCAGGCAGGCAGGGCAGGGGATGGGGGTGGAGCAGGGGCAGGGCAGGAGGTGGAGCAGGGGCGGGGCCAGTTTTTGGGCACTCGGTCTCTAAAAGGTTCGCCATCACTGAACTAAGGGAACCTTGGGTTACCCGAAGTCTAAAGATTTTGGATATTAAACTAACTGGAATACTGTAATTGAAATTAGGTAAAATTTAAAAACAGGACATGAAGGCATATAAGTTAAAATATATTGATAAATGTCTTAACCAACTGAGTTATAACTAGCAATGCATTAATTTGAATGTGATACAATAACCAAGGGAAATAGAGAGGAATTTTTTGATGATGTAACCTGACATATGTATGAAAGAGTTTGTTACTCGATTATGGAATACCCAATCACCATGTTGCTTCCTTAACACTTGAAATTTTGTAAAATTGGAAAATTAATAAAACTTGTCTTAAAAAAAAAAGAAATTTTATGAACTGGAATAGCCATAGCAACAAACCAGCCAATGAGAACTGTTTTTGATTAAGACACAGTATTGGCTGTGTGAGGCATGTGATCCAGCCTAGGTCTGGGCGTGTCTTAGTCTTCTCTATGTTGTTTTTTCTGATCTCCAAGAGTTGTTGATGTTCCCCAGAGTTGAATGAAACTGTATGTATAATGTTTATATATATATTATAGATAAAGTTTTTCTAAACTATGCCTCTTGCTCATTTTGAATGTGTGCTTATTTTTGGGCTTATTTTTGTGCTGGAAAGCTGTAAAACTCTTAACAGGTTATGTTCCCAGATCCCAGCCGTCCCTTGCACACAGTTCAGACTGAAGAAAAAGATTGAGGCTTAACATGGAGCTGTAAAAATCAGATGAGGGACTGCCTGAATTAAGAAAGAAAAAGGCTGCTCAGCTGAAGGCTTGCAGGATGGATGATTTAAAGGAGAGCTCTCTGCCTTGATTGGGACAAAAGAATTATCTTATTTGGGCTGCAAAAATGGAATGCTTCCTGAAGGCTAAGGAGCTCTGGGATATTGTGATTAATCCACCCTGGGGCAATTAACAGCTGCAGATCAAGGGAGGCATGATAAGGCACTGACTTACATCATCTTAAGTGTGGAAGATGAACAATTCTTAAATGTAGCTGACTTAAAAACTGCAAAAGAAGTTTGGTTGAAGTTGAAAAGTGTGCATGTGAGTGCCTCAGTATGCAATATAGTGCAATTATTGAGGCAATTGTACAGAGCCTGGCTGCTGCCACATGAGAGCTTAGAAGAGCATTTGCTCCACATGCACAAACTGTTTGTTGAATTAGAACAATGAGGAATGCAGATTCCTGAATCTCAGAAGGTGCTGTTGGTACTAAATAGTCTTGATGAAATGTGGGCCATCATTTCAGCTGTTTTTGAATGCAGACCAGAACAGGAATTAAGTATGGAAGGACTTAAAGTCTGTTTGATTTCTGAAGAACAGAAATACCATTTTAGAAGAAGTCATGAGGAGAAATTCCTGAGGTGGGGGTCCAAGGAGCAGAGAGATCAAAGCAGCAGACTGACTGTCTGCAGAGATCGGATTACATCTCAGCAGAGAATTCCCAAGAGGAAAGAACAGGAGAAAAAGAAATGTTTTATCTGTGGGGCTGAAACTCATTTAAAGAAAGACTTTCACAAGCAAGAAACACAGCAAATGGACAAGCTGCTGTTGCAAAAGTTAGCTATTGTAATAGCAGAGACAAATGGTTAATAGACAGTGGGGCTAGTCAAACAATTGTTAATAGCTCTAAGTTGTTTTCCAGATTGGATTCAACTGGAGGAGATGCCTTAGCAAATGGCCAGAAGGCAAAAGTCATGGGGAAGGATAGTGTGCTGATTCCATGTCTGGAGGAAAGGTGTTATGTGTGCCTGAAATGGAGCATAATTTACTGAGTTTCTCCAGTCTTGACAAACAAGAGTTTGAGACCACATTTGTGGATGGGAAATGTCTCATAAAAAGAAATGGGAATGTATGTGCACAGGGCATAAAACAGGATAATCTTTAAATGTTGCAGGCACAAAAGATTTAATGTGTTCAAACATTTGGTAATGTGGCACAACATGATTCATGCATTCATATTTTGCACAGAAAGCTTGGCCATGCCAGCTTCAGAGTGCTGCATAGGATGCCAGAGTTTGCAGAGGGATTAAACTTGAAAGGGTGTAAGGCA
>NW_015387384.1:430719-440950 GCF_001527695.2 Protobothrops mucrosquamatus
AAAGAGCAAGAAAAGGAGTCAGAAGAAGATGGTGACTCTGATGTGAAGCAGGAAAGGATTGACAGCCAAGAGCAGTCAATGCCACACAGGTCAGAGCGATGGAACAAGGGGATTCCACCTGACAGGTATTCTGTTGGGAAAGTAAAGGTGTGTGATGTGTGGTATGAGCCAAGAAACTATCAGGAAGTATTGGCACTACTCAAAGTGGAGCAATTGAAGGGGAAAGAGGCCATAGACAAAGAAATGAAATCCATGGATGAACATAAAGTGTTCACCTCTATGACTTTGCCACAAGGTTACAAAGCTGTAGGATATAAATGGGTATACAAAAAGAAAGTGTTACCCAACACTTTGTGAAGTTCAATATAAGGCAAGATTAGTGGCACAGGGGTTTTCGCAGAAGAAAAATGTGCACTATGATGAGGTGTTTGCACCAATGGTAAAAAGTGAAACTATAAGGTTGGCACTAGTGTTAGCAACGGTACGTGGGCATAAAATTTGGCACTTTGATATAACCACAGCATTCCTCAGTGCAGAGTTGGAAGAAGAAATTTACATGGTTCAAGCACCAGGGTATGAAAGTAAAAAGTTTGGCACTGTGTATAAACTGAACAAGGCCATTTATATGGGCTGAAGCAGCCAGCCAGAAACTGGAACATATTTTTTAGATGTGGCATTGAAGGGTCTTGGGTTCAAGAGTTGTAAGGCTGATGGTTGCATATATACTACAAGGTTCCATGGTGGGGATTGCCAATTATTAGCATTTGTGGATTATCTTTGCTTCATTGCAAAGGATCTGGCACAGGTGAAGGAATTTGCTAAGCAATTGGAGAAAAAGTTGAGTTGAAAAGTCTGGGTGAAATACAAAACTATCTTGGTGTAGAGATACAAAAAACTGAGAAAGGTGGCTATGTTCTCAGTTAAAGAAGGAAAATTGAACAACTATTGGAGAGATACAACATGAAGGATTGTAATTCTGCTCCAACACCTATGTCCTGGACATGAGACCCCTCATATCCTGGACATAAATTATTTCAACACCTCCCCTCAGGATGTAGCTATAGAGCATTGCATGCCAAACAACTAGATATAAAGATATTTTGCCTCCCATGCCATGTCTCCCATAGCATTGTCTCATTTTTCATCTTTTCTCATCTTCTCATCTTTCCTACTATCTTCTCCTATTGATTTCTTATGATTTATCAATTGTTGTTTGTAACTTATGATTAATGATTGTAACTATGATTTATGACCTATGACCTAATACTTGCTGTTTATATGTACACTGTGAGTTTATGCACCAGAGACAAAATCCTTGTGAGCCCAATATACAAAGGAAGGAACTTTGAGCAAATGAGAAAATGTCACCTTAAGGTTGATTTCCTATGCTGTGCAGCAATCTCTTCTTCTTCAGTATATTCTCATTTAAGGCAATATTTTATTTTCCATATGGAGCTTGAGCTCCATAAGTTTTAAAAGCTGGCCATGCCTTCCACACAATAACAAACTGCTATCATCAGGGTTTGCAGCTTAGTTTTCTCAGGCCTTTTAAGGAAGCAAGTAGCAATGCTGGAAAATATTCAGCAATTGCGTTCCAATACAGACGTGGAAACAATTGTCATTTCATTGGAAGAGAATTTGCCACCGTGGCTGGAGACAGAAGACCAAAAATAAGTTTCTGTGGTTTCTCAGAAGCCCTGTGCAGGGCTTAGCTTTGTCTGTCATGCCTTCACCTTTGCTGGAAAGGACAAAAACCTCCCCACCCCCAGAATAGTTTCATTATCTCCAGATACATTTCACTTTTCAGCCACAGCAGCTTCTCCTGTCACCAAATGACAGATCTCCTGTGGAGCCATAAAGCTTGCCAGAATTAAAGAAATTAAATCGTGCTTTTAACTGTTGGTTGATCATCAATTTAAACAATGTAAGCAAAAGAAATAAAATCTGACAGACTACTTTCTCCTTTCATCAAGATTCAGGGCAAACAGCAGCATTATAAGAGTTAAATGTAATGAATGGATTGTAACAGAATAATCATACTAAAAATTGAAATATTTTTTCCAGAAAACAAAGATTCACTAGTGCTGACCTTCCCCTTTCCTTGCAATTCACTTTTTAACCCATGAAGACTCTGATCTGTGGCCTGGCTTGCACTATTTGCTCAGCCAGAATGCCGAGTGGGATTGGAGAGGTTTAGGTGGCACCAGCCAGGGGAAAGCCAGCAGCTCTGGCCCTCCTCCATCATTTCAGTGGAGGCATGGTGATCATCAAACTGGGGAAAGAATGGGTGTTCTTTTTGCCACTTCCTCTCCCACCCTTTTCCACCTCTGGACATTCAGGAGAGAGCTGGAGGGAAGCATCTTTGCAGCTGCTTGAAAGCCAAGGAGTCAAAGGGAGGTGGGGAAAGGCTGGAGGTGCAATCCCCTTCTCTACCTGGTGGAAACTGCCTGAACTTTCTGAACACCTGAGGAGCCTTTGATGTTGAAGCAGAAAGTGAAGAGTATCAGTCCTTTTCTTTTTGAACTATTCCTTTATAGGCTAAAGAACAAGTTGCATATTCACTTCAGCAATGCAGCTGGATTGAACATGAAAACTTAACCAAGAGAACTGGGACAAAAAGAAGGCTCAAACTCAAATTAACTAACAAAAACATGGATAAAGCTTAAATTCTGGAGGTTTTTGCCTTTGTTCCCTGCCTGATGGCCTCCAAAAGACAGAGCTACTTTCACTGTAGTGGATGGGACTTTCTTCTTTCTGGAGCAACTGGGGCTCTTAAGGACAGAGGTGGCCAGCTGTTTCTTCTCTTACAAATCCTCTTCCCCCACTAAGCCAAATTTCTCCTTTCTGAGTTTTTAAGGAGCAAAATGAATATATACTAAAGCTAAAGCAACAATCCTGCCCTTCAAAATCGTCAACTCAAAACATGAACCCACATTTTAAACCTGCTTCTCCAAGACCCGTGTCTTTGGGCCACAGAAGCCAAGTGTGTTCTGCTAGGCTGAAAAGTGTGTGTGTGTGTGTATGTATGCTTATTTTTTAAAATGCATGCAGTGAGCCATTCTTTTTCTTTTCAAACACTTTTTTATGCATTCAGACGAGATTTTTTTCCTTTATTTTCACAGCAGGGTTTTAATTTCTTGTTTGTTGTGTTAAGTTTCATATTTATCATTTCTCTGTACATTTTCATATAAATTCATCAGAGCTATTTTTGAGCTACCAGTTTTCAAGAGTCAGCACTCCCAACCATTCATTTGTTAAGCCTGGCATTTGGTCATGCTGTATATGCTTTGCGTCCCCACCACTCTTGAAACGTTGGTTACCCTAAAGAAGGCCGAGACTTCTCCTTTCTTGTCCAAGAGTGCCAGAAACAGATTTCAATTACAGGAATGCAGGTTGTGGTGGAATGTTTGGCAAATGGTGGTAAAAGCAGCTTTGTGGTAGTACTCTTTCAGGTGGAGGTAATGGGCTCCATCTCAGATGCTTTCATACCAGTTTTTGCACTGAGAAAGAGGGTTGCGCTTGATATCCTAAATGACTTTTCGATTTCTGTCATTCATGATATGAATATTTGGAATGATATGTGTGAAGCATTCATAAAATGTGTTTGGCATTATAAAGATCCTTCATCCCATAGGCATCACACTTTTTCTGACCCTCCCCCTTTTTTTGTTTGGACTAGGTTTTTAAAGGCCTTTCACTCCTTTGCTGTGCAGGGAAGTGGATTTGGAGGCTAAGGTCTGATGCAAGGCATTTCTCCTGCTTCGGACCTTGTTTTGCATTTGCACTTATTAAAACTACAGTTCTTAATAGGGGTCTTTTGCAACATTGTGTCTGGAACAAGTGGTGACTGGACTGAACCACATTAGACTACCAAAGGGAAGGGAGAATTTATTTTTGTACCCTTATGAAAGACACCATGCAAGTAGAAAGCCGGCATATTTTTCTGCTATGTATTTCATTGCTTTTTTATAAATAGCATTTACAAATGGTTCTTCTCATATGAATTTCAAAAGTGCAGCCTATTCTGCCATTTCAGAACTTCATGGTTTTGTTCTAATTCTCTGCCTCTGTGTCCACATCTCTGGTCACTTTCTCACAATTGAGTTCAGGTAGCATTCATCCATCCTTGTATTGGCACAAATCCAGTGGTGGGATTCAAATATGTGAACAACCAGTTCTCTGTGTGTATGCCGCTTCCGGAAGTCCATTCTGGGCCTGGGCAACAAAAATTAGCTACCGGTTCTACCGAACTGGTGCAAACTGGCTGAATCCCACCACTGCAAAAATCCATTATAAAATTCTTTGCTATACTGCCAATTTCTATCCTGTTTCTATTGGAACTCACAGACAAATTCTTGTTATAAACAAATAAAACTCGTTTCCCCCCCTCCGATTTGTGGTCATCCCCCTTTGCTTTTTACAGCGGGAGGAAAACATCTATCAGTTGCAACACCAGAGTATGATGCAGCTGACATTATTATGCAGTTGACAACTTTGGAACTCCACTTTGGCTTCTCTAGGCTTCTTCCACATCACACTTGAAGTTCAAGTATAAAATAATGTGAAATGATGAAATAAGTTCCAGATGTCTTCTGATCAGGGTAGGACAGGAAGTTCTTCTTCCTCAGCTAACACAGCTTGGGAAGAGCCAAAACAAATGTTGTACCCTTATCTGAATATCTGCAGAAACAAAAGGAGCACAGCAGGCTAAGCAAGAGAAGAGTAGTGGAGTAAAGGAAACCTATAAGATTTTCCAAAATTAGGAGAGGAGAGAAAATTTCACTTAAGACAATATGGTTTGCATTCAAATTTGCAACCACACTTCAACACAAAAGAAGCCATTCCTAATGAGCTCACTTTATGATTAATAGTTATGCTCCTGAAATTTTTGCAAAGTTTGATTCCAGAATACAAATGTTGAAAGGAATATGCATTTTTACCAGTTAAAAGTTTTACAATAATACAGCATATGCAGATATGCATATATAGAGATATATTAATTTTCCTGTTTTAAAAAGTGCATTAGCAGAACTTTGTCCTTGTTTTATTATTTTTAGTCTTACTATAATCCTTTTATTTTATTTAAAAGAAAAGTATATTTTCTAATAAAATCTATGAATGATTAATTACCAAGGTTATACAATTATTGCTCAGAATAACATTAGTAAAAGATACCAAGGATTAAACTGTTTCATGATAAAACAAAATACAAATTTGTGAACAGTGTCAAAAATCTCCACTATATTCTTGTTTATAAATGTTAAAGAAAAAGAAAAAAACACCTCTATAAATAATTTAAGCAAATATTTATGATTTCCTCCTTCTTTGTACTCCAGCTAATTTGCAGCACCTATTAGCATAAGTTTTAAGTACCATTTTCTAAATGCATTTGTTTACTTTCCTATATAATTGCTGCATGCTATTCAACGTTGAGTTCCCAATTTGTTACTGTTAGTACTATATCTTTTTTCTAGTGTTTTGCAAAGTTTATCCTCACAGTTGTAATGATGTATCTGTCAGAATCCAAATATATTCCATCTCTAGTTATCAACTATGAAAAACCGCATTTCTGCCTGCTCTGGATTCTGTCATACGATGAAGGGAAGGTGGTGAACAAAGGGGCTTTATGGCCCTCACTTCCTTCAGCCTACTTCAAAGGGACTGGATGTGGATATCACCAAAAGGACTAACAATAACAATGGGGGTCATTAGCTTTCATGTAATCCTTTCTGAAGTCTCCTCCTGGCAGTGAGGAAAAGGGGGTGAGAATGTAATGCCTGGGATTGTCGCTGGAAGAAGGGGGTGATGGGGTGTGGCTAATGGGGGATCCCTTAAAACCTTGAATGGGAGAGCTTGGACCCAAATCCTGTCTAGAACGCCTGCATCCAGCTTTCTCTTAATAAAGATGCCTGTTGGAAGAAATATTCCAGGAGTTCTGTCTTCTTAAGATGCAAAGTGGGGTGGGTCCTTACATTAGACAGGAGTTGCAAAATTAGTCCACCTGGAAGGAAGACCCTTGCCGGGGGACTTTGCAAAAATTACCATGTCAGACAGTGGAGCAAGGGAGAGAGAAAACTCCCCGGAAAGGGAGCCACTGCCCCGGCTGAAACCCTGCCAGATGTCGGGATCTGAGAGGTCAGAGTCCTCAGGAGAAGAGGTGGTGGAGACACGGGACCACAAACCTCGGTGGTCAATGGACGTTGGAAAGAAAGGCGAGTGGGGAAAAAAATCAAGAAAGGTGACTCTGAGACGGGGGCCCAAACAACCAGAATGGAAGCAGGAGATGGAGAAATCCCTGCACGCAAGTGAAGAGGAAGGGAGCTGAGCACCGTACTCGGGCTGGATCCTAGAGAAAGCAATCGACCTAATGAAGCGAACTCTCATCTCCCTAGGAGAGGAGAATCCTGAGCCCTACGCCCACCCCAGCTCCTGGAGCCGCAAAGGGAGAGACAATGAAGGGGAAGTGGAACCTGCAGCCCCGGGGACATCTGCTGACCCAGTAGTCCCCACTCTCCGCCGAACCACAGATGGAAATCTGAATGGAAGAGACTACCACCGAGAACGAAGGCACCGATCCATTCAAAGACGTCCACCGCTGGAGGTGAAATTCAAAGGGGAGGCAACACGCTTGGGGTTTTTCCTAACCCAAGTCCTCAGCTACATGGAGGAATACGGGCAGGACATCCCCAGTGACAAAGCCAGTATCCGAATTGTGCAATCTGCCTTAGACGGGCCAGCCGCAGATTGGGTGGTGAACTTGCACGACTCCAATGCCCCAGAGCTCAACGACTTCAACCGTTTTATGTCCTCCCTGAGAAGACGATTTGAGGACCCCCTGGCTGATGGCAAAGCCCACGAAAGGATAAAAACGATGAGGCAAGGCAAATGCCCGGTAGCCAAATATACACAAGAATTCTGGGCCATTGCCAGCAAACTGAACTGGCCAGAAGACATCCTCCTTAGCCATTTCAAAGACGGACTAAATTATGACCTATATGATGCTTGCCTGCCCCGAGGGGACCCACACCAACTTGAGGAATGGTACATCTTGGCAGAGGAAGCAGAGATCGACATATTGAAGAGGCACCGCCGAGGAAAACAATGGAGCCGCTCACCGCCTGAGCTGACACGCGAACCAGTGAAACCATTGGCCACAGCCAAGAAGCAACCGGGGTGTTTCAAGTGCGGGAAAGAAGGGCACCGAGCTGTAGAATGCCGCTCAAGAGCCACCCAACACAACCCAAACAGATCACCGGCCAGTAACTCCGGAAAGCCTCCAGCTAAGCCAAAAGAACCTGCCATGAGAATGATGGAAGCTGTGGAATCCCCCATCTCTGCTCAGCAGGGGGAAAGAACCCCAGCCTACACCGCAGGGCCGTTGGACGCCTCAGATGACAGCTCGGAGGGTGAACCCCTGGTAAGTGGACGCATCGCACCCATCCTCAAGACAGTGACTATATTCATCCCCCCATGGCCGAAGCCGTGAGGGTGAGAGCATTAATAGACTCTGGCTGCACCCGCTGCCTCATTAGCCCGACGCTAGTGGGGAATCTGGGTATTCCGTCGAGGAGACTGGAACAACAAATCTCATTTGGCCAGTTAGATGGGTCCATAGCAGGGGGGGTGCCAGCTACCCTAGGCACTTTACCAATACACCTCTCCCTGGGCAAACATGAGGAGGACATAACGTTTGTGGTGACCCCAGGCATGGAATGCCCAATGATCTTAGGGATGGAATGGTTACAAAAATGGAACCCCTGGGTGAATTGGAAGATGGCAGAAATCAAATTCCCGAAGGGGGACCCTATGGACTTAAAATCCCAAGGGGGGCTACCAGAATCAAGAACAGAAAAAGCATCCATGGGAGAGGAAAAGGGACTACCAGAAATACCAGAGGAATACAGAGACCTTGCTGAAGTTTTCAGTGAGGAGAGGGCGGATGAGCTCCCCCCCCCCNAAGCCCAGATTATACTCCATGAGCCCAAAGGAGAAGAAGGAAATGGAAAGATTCATAAAAAAAAACCTAGAAAGGGGGTTCATTGAGCCAGCCAAGCCTAAAGTGGCTGCCCCGGTCCTCTTTAGGGAAAAGAAGGACGGCTCTTTACGCTTATGCGTGGATTATAGGGCCCTGAATACAATCAGTGAAAGTAATCTATACCCTCTGCCTCTCATGAAAGACATGTTGTCACACCTCTCGAAAGGGAAAAAATTTTCTAAACTAGACCTAAGAGAAGCTATCGCGTGAGAATCAAGGAAGGGGATGAATGGAAGACCGCATTTAACTGCCCCATGAGTGCTACCAATTCAAAGTCTTGCCATTTAGATTACAAGGGGCCCCCGCAGTATTTATGCAATTAATCAATGACGTTCTAAGGGAGCACCTATTTAAGGGGATCCTTGTTTACTTATACGACATTCTTATCTTCACCAAATCAAAAGAGGAACATGTCAACCTAGTCAGAGCGGTTTTAAAGAAACTGCAAGCCGCCCACCTATATGCCAAACTCTCGAAATGCGAATTCCACCAGGAAAAGATAGACTACCTAGGTTATCGCATATCTCCACAAGGCATTGAAATGGACCCAGAGAAGGTCAGGGCAGTATTAAACTGGGCACCACCCCGCACAAGAAAGCAACTACAAAGTTTCCTGGGCTTTGCAAACTTTTACCATCAATTCATCCCCTCATTTGCTCAGATAGCCCTGCCCCTCACTAACTTACTAAAAACAAAGGGAACATCCTCAGTAAAACCTAGCCAGCCACTAACATGGACAATGGAGTGCCAAACAGCGTTTTAGAGATTAAAGAGACTTTTTTCTGCCGAACCAGTACTGAGGCACCCAGACATGGATAAGCCCTTCGTAATACAAGCGGATGCAAGCGATGTGGCAGTGGGGGCTGTACTATTACAAGAAAACGATGACGGGGTATTGCAACCCTGTGCATATACATCCAAGAAACTCACGGAAACAGAACAGCGCTGGCCCGTATGGGAGAAAGAGGCATGCGGGATACGTTGGTCATTACTCACGTGGCGCCAGTTCCTAGAAGGCAACAAAATTCCCTTCCAGGTGTGGACTGATCACAAGAATTTGGAAGCCCTGAAAACACCCAGGAAGCTCAACCCCAAACAAGACCGCTGGTCCCAGCATTTCTACCAGTTCCAATTTAAGCTCAAACATTTGCCGGGGAGAAAGAACTTCCTGGCAGATGGACTATCTCGCACGCCCCAATATAACAGCACACAAACCACAGACTCTAAATCGATGATGGCAGAATCACAACTGGCAGCACCAGTAACCACCAGAGCCCAAGCTAAGTTAAAACCACAACTGAGCAGCCAAACTGGAATTGAATTCCGGAAAAGTTTGGAAACAGATGAATGGTTCCTGAAAAACAAAAATGTGTGCACAATGAGAAACGGGTTGCCTTGGGTAGGGGAAAAGTTATATATACCAACAACCCAGAGAGTCACATTCATGCAACTTTGCCATGACACAAAATCAGCAGGGCATTTTGGATTTGTAAAAACATTACACTTAACTAAACAGCAATTTTGGTGGCCATCCATAAAAAAGGACATAGAAAGTTATGTGGCCAGCTGCCCAAAGTGTGCAATGGCAAAGAGGTTGCAAGAGAAATCACCCGGACTGTTACAAACAGTGGCAAATCCTTCAGCCCCATGGAGGGAAATAGCCATGGATTTTATAGTGGAATTACCAGAAAGCAATGGGAATACTGTTGTCTGGACGGTCACGGACTTGTTTTCCAAACAGGTACACTTTATCCCTTGCCAAAAGATTCCCACTGCAAAAGCCTTAGCGCAACTTTTTGTCCAGCATATTTACAGATTGCATGGAGCACCCCAAAGCATCATCTCTGATAGGGGAGTGCAATTTACGTCTGCATTTTGGAAGGAATTTTTATCCCTCTTAGGAACCACTCAGGGACTGACATCTAGCCATCATCCACAGGGGGATGGACAAACAGAACGATGTCACTCAGTACTTGAGCAATATTTAAGATGTTTTATGATTATCAGCAGAAAACGTGGACAGACCTACTACCTTTCGCAGAAGTTGCCTACAATAATGCAGTCCACTCCAGCACAGGTTACACTCCTTTTCAAATAGCCAACGGTCAAAGTTTCAACCCCATGCCAGAATTAACCCCAAACGAACCAACGATCCCATCACTGAAAGAATGGATGGAACAATTACAAAACACCTGG
>NW_015387384.1:444480-454482 GCF_001527695.2 Protobothrops mucrosquamatus
AAATCTTCTTCTTGAGTCTTTGTCAGTCCATTTTCAGCTTTTACAGGCTCCATTTTTCCTTCCATCCTAGCCTCTGCAATACCTTATAAAGCAAATGATATGTTCTGACAAAATCCTTGTAATTCCCTTTCCAAAAAAATCTTCAGATTTCTCTCTAATTTGTTTCAAAACTTTTTGTAAGTCTTCAAATGAAACCATCAATAAAATTAAAAAAAAATTAACTTCAAAGTTAAACTGTTAAAAATCCTTAAACAAAGCGGAAGTTCCCTCAAGTAAAGCCATTTTTCAAACTTCTTTAAGCACAGCTTCGGAAACAAAAAAAGGGGGGGGAATCCAAAATCAAATCCAAAGTTCTTTCATTAAAAAAAAAAAAAAGAAATCACTAAAACTTTTCATATCAATATTACAAGGGGTAACAATTTCCCTCTTCATTCAGCTCCACCGGAAAGTAAAAGTTAAAAAAGAAAAAAAAATATCACTCTCACTTTGAAGAAAGGCAAACTGCAGCCATCTTTTTTCTCCTTTCCCCCCCCCCCAGTTCAATAGGGAAGATGTAAATAAATTGAGTTAAAGTCTTAGATTGCTCAAAGTCCAGTATCCCCGGGCAATTCCGTCCGCTTATTATTACTCACAAGTCTCTATAATTCACGGAGGTGGAGGCAACGACTCGCTTCACTCCCCCCCCCAAAAAAAGGAGCAAAGGCATTTGGGAGACGGAGGTTCCCGGACTCCGGAGGAGCACCCAATTTTCGCTCTCCCTAAGTTAAGGGAGAGCTTTTGGGGCTCTACTCCTATCCAGGAGTACTCACCTCGACCCCTTTGCCTGGGGCACAAGGTTCCAAGCCGCTGAACAGCTGATGTCCGCTGTTCAGGCTGGCTCTGACGCCTTCCCAAGCGGACGGCTCCAGAAGAGCCGCCATCGGCGCACCGTCCCACCGGAAGTCCCCAAAATCTCCATTGTTAACACAAATAACAATGGCGATAAAGGACATCCTTGTCTGGTTCCTTTTTCAATTTTAAAAGTTTCTGTTACCCCCCCGTTAACTATAATCTGTGCTGTCTGCCGTTGATAAATAGCCTTAAGAGCAGAAAANAATGGGGGTCATTAGCTTTCATGTAATCCTTTCTGAAGTCTCCTCCCGGCAGTGAGGAAAAGGGGGTGAGAATGTAATGCCTGGGATTGTCGCTGGGAGAAGGGGGTGATGGGGTGTGGCTAATGGGGGATCCCTTAAAACCTTGAATGGGAGAGCTTGGACCCAAGTCCTGTCTAGAACGCCTGCATCCAGCTTTCTCGTAATAAAGATGCCTGTTGGAAGAAATATTCCAGGAGTTCTGTCTTCTTAAGATGCAAAGTGGGGTGGGTCCTTACAGTATCTTAATAAATCATGGCATTTTTATTGATGTAATTTGGAATTACAACTAATTTTCAAAATTGTGGTTTCATTTCAAATTTAACAGAATGACAGAGGTGGAAAGGACCTTGGAGGTCTTCTAGTCCAGGGCTTTTCAACCAGTGGTACGGGTACCACCTGTGGTACATTGGCACCTGGCAGGTGGTACGTGACCATCCTAGAAAAGTGGTAGTGGGGGAGGGGAATGAGCTGAACCGGTGGCAGCACCACACAAGCCTGAGCGAGAGATGGCTGGAGCTGCAGGGCTGTCAGGGCTCAGCGGAAGCGCCAGGATCAGCGCCAGGATCCAGCTGTAGCTCAGCGCTGATCCTGGTGCTTCTGCTGAGCCCAAAAGAAGTGCTGATCAGCTGGAATGTTGCAGCATCTCCAGGGTTTTGTGATTTACATTCAGATGCTTGGCAACTGATTCATATTTATGACAGTCACAGTGTCTCAGGGTGATGTGAAGTGACCAAAACCTGTGGCAATCACCCAGCAGACAACCAAACCAAACAACCCCACCCCCACCCCTGCTGCCAATCCTCAACAGAAATGCTCACAATAATGAAAACCTCGGACAGGAGGAAGAGTGCGGCCGGGTGGACAGGCAGCTGTCTTGCTCGGCTGTGGCTTGGGGGGCACTTTTTCAATGCCATTGTAACTTTGAACAGTCACTAAGTGAACTGTTGTAAGTCGAGGACTACCTGTACTTTATCACTTTTTTCTTTCTTTTTTTTTTGGTCAAGTTTTTGACACTTTGTTAGGCGACTGGTGGTACTCGGATATTGCCATATCCTAAAAGTGGTACAATGGGTGAAAAGGTTGAAAAGCCCTGTTCTAGTCCAATGCCTTGCTTAAGCAGGACACCTTATACCACGGGTGTCAAACTCACTGCGTCACGTGACATGACTTTTTTTGCATTGCCAGAGCTGTTCTTTGTTCAGCTCCACCATCTTTAGTCATTTGAGGTTTTCTCTTGCTCCCTGAAATGTCTCCTCTGCCTTTCACATTTGATTTACCTTCTTCAGAGAACACCCTTCCTTAACATGTATTCTGTGATACCTCCCTCTTCTCTAATCTTACTTTTTTTCTGTGAAACGTTTTTGGCTTAGTAATAAAAGCTTAGTATGGTCAGACTTGATTTAGCTTAGTCTCTAAATCTTGGAGAACATCCATATATGTAACAGAATCTTTCCACATGCTTTCCTTCTTATCCATGGTGTTCTTTTAGCATTTTAGGGTGTAATTTTTTATGGAACCAAGATCTGTTTACGTTGACTGTGTATTTGGTAGCTCCTGAGTAGACTAATAATCCAGACTAAGCAATACAGAAACATCACAATTAAGAAATCTACATTACATTTTTATTCACAGTGACTTTCAGCTGGATTAGCATAGTAAATAAACTTTAATAAAGCAAATGCAGGACTGCAAAGTTTGCCTTCTTCTTTTCTTTGAAAGTTCATCTAACTGCTCTGACATTATTTTCCAGTTTTCATTTCAATTTCCACTGTTTTCCAAACATATCCCATTTTTTTTATTGAAAATTTTTAAAATTTTTACAATATAACTCCCCACCTCCCTCATACCCCACCCTTCCCCACCCCCTTCCCTTCCCGCCGACTACCCAGAGCTACACACAGGGTTTACAATACAATAATTATATTCTGTCTTAAATTATATTATCCTTAAATTAACAATTCTATAACATCCTTTAGCTCTCTTCTAAACTGACATATTAAACATCATTATTACAAATTATTTAATTTTAATAAAATATACTACATTAACAATCACAAATTACTCAAAAACCAAATGAAACTTTNTTTTTCCCCAAAATTCATTTTATCTATAACCTGAAACAAAAAACCCCAGTCCAATTGATCAAATGCTTTTTCAGCATCTAAAAATATAAAAGCAGCCGGAATTTGATTATTCACTTCCAAATATTCCAATAAATCAATAATCTGTCTTACATTATACTTCATGTATCTTCCATTTTAAATAGATGATTTAGCTAAAATATTTCTAAATCTGATGTGACAGAGTTATTTGAGCAGATTACACCAATTGCTAATATAAAGAGAATGTTTTTTCGGGAGACGGGTCTATGAATAAATGTAGATGTATTTTCAGTATGACTTCCTTTGAAATTAACTGTTTGTTCTGAATTCATATTATATATACATTTAAAATATTTACCATATACTCTCAGCTCATACACCAAAAGGTTATTCAAATCATAAACTGTTGATGTGTGGAATGTTTCTTTTTTAGCCCTGCACAACATTTGATATATGTGCTTTATATACCTCCAAACTCCCGCAATCCCTAACACTAATTCTATTATTAAATAATGAGGTTTAATTAGAAAAATATATATGCTACTTATGACATATGGCAAAATGGTGTATGTAGCTATTAAATTCAAGTAATTCAGACCTGTCCAAGGAAAGCAAGTGAATATGGCAGACACTACAGATGTTGCAATGATAGGACACTTCTAAACAGGCTCAAAGTATCTGGATCTAATGGCAGATTTGAAGAATGCCAGCTTTTCCTCCAATGCAGGATCTGCATTGCCAAATTGTCCTGTTGCCAGAGTAGGCAAAGAACCATTTTTGGAGAACAAAAAAAAGATACATTGCCATCTGTGAATTCTCAATCATTGTCAAAGTGGCCTAAACTTTTATAAGTGGTGATGCTTCAGTTTGTTGCAGGCTAACCCCAGCAGTTCAATGGAATTGTAAGGACCTGCCTCAATCCCTCTTCCCAAGAAAGCAGAACTCCTGGAACAGCTTCATTCCAAAAGGAACGTTTATTAGGAGAAGTTGACAGCAGGCATAAAAGGAAGGTTCTGAGGGTTAATAGGTTAAAGGAGCAACTGCCCCACCCAATAGTCCATCCAGTCAGTTCAAACAGGCCAATTTCCAGCTTTGAACCCACTGTGGGATCTGGGTTGATAAGACACCATTCCCAAAGTTGTTAGGCTGTTAGGTCTTTGTGCCTGTTCTTCCACAGCTAGAGATAAGGCAGATGGCCGGAGACACATTCCATTCTCACCCCAAGCTGGCAATAAGGGAAATAGATCAAAGAGGAGGCAGATAGAGGAAAGCAGAGAGGATACATTGTAGCACCCATTGCTTCCCCCCCTCCCCCCAGGAGTATGGCAGAACCCACAGGAAGACAGAATAAAGAAACATACTCCACTCAGTAACTAGGTTCTGACAGGAATACCCCTTCAGGTGAGGCAGTACTTACCATGTTCTCTAAAACTTTAAAGCTGCGTTTTTAAAATCATGAATTAAGATCATGAATCCAATAATAAGACAATACCATAGTTATAACACTGTTGCTTGTAAATAGGAATTTGCTGATTCAAAGGTTAATAGAAATGTTGTTGCTGCTGTTATTCTTATTGTTCTTTCTTTTAGCTTCAACTCATTTTTTAAGTATAGTTGTGTGCTGTTTCTTCATTCTTATCTTCAGCTGTCAAATAGCCCAAATAACCTCTTTTTTGTTTTTTTTATTTTCTGTTATAAGTCTAAGATTTATTATTCAACAAAATGCAGTTCAGTGATGAGAAAAGCAAGATCCTGGACTTAGGCAGGAAAAACCAGACACACAGGTATAGAATAGTTAGTACCTGGTTCAACAATAGTAACTGTGAGAGGGATCTAGGTGTCCTAGTGGACCACCACTTAAATATGAGCCAGCATTGTGCTGCAGCCATAAAAGAAGACAATGCAGTCCTAGGCTGCATCAACAGAGGGATAACATCACGATTTTCATAAGTAATAATACTGCTTTATACTGCACTAAGGAGGCCACACTTGGAATACTGCATCCAGTTCTGGTCACCACGGTACAAAAAAAGATGCTGAGACTAGAAAGTCTTCAGAGAAGAGCAACAAGGATGATTGGAGGGTGGATGGAAACTAAATCATATGATGAATGGTTGAGGGAGCTAGGTATGTCTAGCCTGTTAAAGAGAAATATTGGGGGGACTTGATACCTGTCTTCCATTACTTGAGGGACTGTAACAGAGAACAGAGGGGATTGACTTATTCTCCAAAGCACCAGAGGGCAAGGACAAGAAGTAAATGGATGGAAGATTATCAAAGAGAGATCCAACTTAGAAGTAAGGAAACATTTTCTGATACTGAGAACAATTAATAAGTTAATCAATGAAATAGCTTGCTTCCTGGAGTTGTGTGTGCTCCATCACTAGAGGTTTTCAAAAATAGACTGGATCAGGATGATATAAGATCTCCTGCCTTGAGCAGGAAGTTGCAGTAGAAGACTCTTGAGGTTCCCTCTAGCCCTATGATTCTGTTATATGTTTTGTGCTTTAGCCTTCCTTTTTTAAAATGATGATATTAGATACTTGCTAGTACTGTACAGCTCTTTGGTAATCATACCCATCTACCATCTTAGCTCAGTTGAATTTTCCCTATACATTCATAGCGGTTTCTTAGCTGCTCTGCATTTCTTCTCATTACAGTGCTGTGTTTTTGTACTTCCTGTATGAGAACAGAATAGAATAGAATAGAATAAAATAGAATAGAATAGAATAGAATAGAATAGAGTAGAACTGGAAGGAACCTTAGAGGTCTTCTAGTCCAGTCCCCTGCTCAAGTAGGAGAACCTATACTGTTATGTATTGAATATATATATAAAGTTGTGTTAATCCCTGCTAAAGTGAAATTAACTTAACTCCAACTGCTTGTGAAGCTAAAATGAAACTAACCTTTAGATAACCCTAACTGTTAACTCCAACTGTTTTGGAGGGAAACTTTGAACATATTTGGGCGGGTTTTTCAAGTATTGTGATTGGTTAAGGCCCTGTGGGCCCACAGTGTAAATTACAGGCAATTGCCTGCAGTTCCCCAGTTGTAGTTTGAGTCAATAAATAATGTTGTAACTATGCTGGTCTGCTCCTTGCCTATTGAAGCCCACTATACAATAGTAGCGATGAAGGTGGGATGCTGCAGAGGAGAGAGTTGCTGCTAACCAAGAGACTGAAATCACTGGGTGATAGACTGGGTAAAGAGCCCCGGCAGGCCTAGTTCTCACCCCCTGCCTACCAGTAAGCCACACTGGAGGCACGCTGAAATCGAGCAACATGAGCAGAGATCCGGGGAATCTGCAGCAGAGTTTGTGGCAGCCCTTCGCCAAGCTTCGCACCAATTTGAGTTTCCTGACCTAGAAGACCGTCTCAGAGACAGGCTCATTTGCGGCCTGCATAATAGGTGCCTGCAGCACCTATTTGCCATGGAGAAACTGACTTTCCAAGACGCATTGAAGGAAGTCATGGCAGAAGAGGCTGCCGGAGGGGCAATGAAGACCCTCTGGTCACCTAAAACACACACCAGCCCGACAGCAATCCACCAAGAGACCACAGAAGGCTCGGGGGAGGCCAGTGAGAGTGAAGAAATCAATCGTTTGCAGAGAGAGCCACCCAGACAGCCACGCTCCACAGAGCAAGCAACTTCCCCACAGAGCTGCACAAGCTGCGAGGGACAGCATGAAAGAGCAGAGTGTAGATTCTGTATAGCAGTATGCCGTGCCTGTGGACAGCAAGGGCACCTTACCAGAGTTTGCAGAGGTCGTCAGTGGGAAATGAAACCTGCGACGCAGCAGCACAAGGGGAAATGGCCCCCAGGACAGAACAGAGTTGAATACTGCTCAGGAAGGCATAGCATCCAAAGAACAGGGGGCCAACGTTCCATCAAAGAAAAGATAAGACTCCAACTAAGACTGCAAGGGGTCCCATGCTCCATGGAGCTAGATACTGGATCGGCCCTGTCCATTATCTCCTCCAGGGCTTTCAACCACATTTGCAAACATAGCCGATGGCGGGTCCCACTCAAATCATCGAGCTTAGTGCTAACGGACTTCCAGAATTGCTGTGTTCCCATAAGGGGGAAAGCTATCATTAGAGTACAATTCAGAGAGTTTTAGGGTCCCCTCAATGTAGTGGTCATAGAGGGACCGTGCACCAACCTCATAGGACTGGACTGGTTCGAGGCCCTGGGCATCAGGGTGATGGGCATCCATTGATCATAAATAGCTGATCTAGCAGCAGTATGCCAACAATATGCTGATGTATTCAGCACAGAGTTGGGACAATACAAAGGGGCACCCATTTCACTCAACCTTGATCCAGCAGTAACTACAATAAGATTAAAACCATGCAGGGTTCCTTTTGCATTGAAGCCAAAAATTGATGCAGAACTAGACAAGCTGGTATAGCAGGGAGTGCTCCAACTGGTGGACTGTAGCCAGTGGGTGACTCCAATAGTGACCCCAGTTAAGCCTAACGGGGATGTCCGCATCTGCACAGACTACAAGTGCACCATAAACAAGGCACTACAGCAACATGCTTACCCTGTACCAGTAGTGAGCCACATCCTCGCTTCGCTACAGGGAGGCCGAATCTTTGCTAAGTTAGTCCTCACCCAGGCTTACCAGCAGCTACCGGTAGACGATGCTACCGCAGAAGCACAAACAATAGTCACACACAGAGGTGCATTCCAAGTGCAACGCTTGCAGTTTGGGGTAAGCGTAGCACCAGGGGTGTTCCAAAGTATTATGGAACGAACACTGAAGAACATTCCCGGCGTCTGCCCGTATTTTGATAATGTCCTGATCATGGGGGAATCAATGGCAGTCCTGGTGGAACGTCTCCATCCAGTACTCCAAGGTTTCCACGAGGCAGGCCTAAAACTGAAGAAAGAAAAGTGCCAGATTGGCATGGAATCCACAGAATTCTTGGGTTTCTGCATCGATGCTGCCAGAATCCACCCATCTGACACAAAGCTAAAGGCAATTCAGCAAGCTCCCACACCAAAATCCAAGGGGGAGCTGCAAGCATTTCTGGGCTTGCTCAATTTTTACCACACCTTCCTGCCGCATAAGGCTGCCCTGGCAGAACTGCTACACTGCCTAGTGGACAAAAAAACACCCTGGGTCTGATCATGCACCCAAGACAAAGCATTCAAGGTGGTAAAAGCATTGTTATTATCAGACTCCATCCCAGCTCATTTCAACGAAAACCTGCCAGTAACACTAGCTTGTGATGTTTTGCCATACGGCATTGGGGCAGTACTAAGCCACAGGATGCCAGATGGTAGAGAGGCCCCCATCACATACTATTCTAGAACGTTATCATTGGCTGAAAAAAACTATGCCCAGATAGACAAGGAAGCCTCGCCATAGTGGCTGGCATTAAGAAGTTCCACGACTTCTTATATGGATGAATCTTCACTATCTTTACAGACCACAAACCTCTGCTTGGTCTCTCCACAGCAGACAAACAGACACCGCAGATCCTGTCGCCGCGAATGTTACGATGGTCCATTTTCATAGTTGCATACTCGTACCGGCTAGTCCACAAGCTGGGTAAGGAAATGGGCCATGCTGATGCTCTCAGCCGACTGCCTCTACCACAGACTTATCCGGACCCAGACCCAGCTTGTTGTATCCTGGCAATCCAGGACCTGCCTGAAGAACCTCTACATGCAGGGGACATTGCAGCTGAAAGCACCACGGACAGAATGCTTAGCCGCGTTCTCAACTGGGTGTTAAGGAGATGGCCCTGAGTTCCATCACAATGCTTCTCTCAAAAATGAACTGTTGGCCCACAAGGGATGTGTGCTGTGGGGCAGCAGGGTCATCATTCCACCCAGTCTTCGCTCCAGGATTCCTTACACGAGGGGCAACCAGGTATTGTTCGAATGAAGGCTCTAGCCAGGAGCTACTTGTCGTGGCCAGGCCTGGACAAGGACATTGAGAATCAAGTAAGGAGTTGCCAGACCTGCCAAGAAACCCGACCGGAGATGCCACAAGCACCAGTGCACTGCTGGGAGACCACGCATGCCCCATGGTCTTACGTGCACATTGACTTTGCAGGCCCCTTCCAAGGGCAGGTGTGCCTAATTGTAGTAGACAGTTATTCCAAGTGGTTGGAAGTGGCACCGGTCTCATCGATGACAACAACCAGGGTCATCCAAGAGTTGTGCCGGCTGTTCATCACACATGGTCTGCCAGATATAATCGTGTCTGACAACAGAACACAATTCACGGCAGGAGAGTTTCAATTCCAGGAAGGAACTGCTGGCCCTGCGCGATTCCCCCATCGCGCAGGCATGGCCCAATACCATCCCAAGGGCCTGCCTCAATGAAGGGGTGTGGAACCCCGAGAGGTGGTATACAGCAAGTGGGGAACTAAGGAGAAAAAAATTGAGACTCTTCTTAGAGGGGTGTTTTATTAAATTTTTAGGGGGTTCGGGGTTGGCCCAAGGGGACTTGGGGGAGCCCTCTCTGAGGCCAAGGCCAGTCCTGTCTGAGGGGCGCGGAACGGTGAGGGAGGAGACTGGGGGGTTAATAGAGGGTGGTGTGATTAGTACGGTCAGTGGGAGGGGCAGATATGGCGGGAGCAGAGGACCATATCGGGTTTTGGGAGCACGCACATGCTGCTTACAAGCTTGTGGGTGCTCCGATCCTCAGGGCTCTACTCGGCTTCCAGGGACTTTAGATCCTCGGGCCCGGGATCATCGGCTGATGTTATGCAACGCCAGGTCCGTGGTAAATAAGGCCCCCCTCATTC
>NW_015387384.1:456582-460255 GCF_001527695.2 Protobothrops mucrosquamatus
CTGGCCTAAGGGGTAATTTTTAGCTGGGTTTTAAAATAATTTTTAAAATAACAAAGGCCAAATTAATATTTCCTTTTAATTATGTTTTTAATGATAGTATTTTTTGTATTTTTGTATTTGTTTTTATTAGGCTGTTAGCCGCCCTGAGTCCGCAAGGAGAAGGGCGGGGTAAAAATACAATAAATAATAATAATAATAAATAATAATAATAATAATCTTTCCTCAATGCCAACATGATTTGGCACGTAACATCTGCTCCATTCCACCCCACGACCAACGGTCAGGCCGAATGAATGGTCAGGACCACAAAGGAGGCACTCAAGTGAATGACAACTGGGGACTGAAATCACCGCCTGGCAAACTTCCTCCTGTGTCAACACACAACTCCCAGTACAGCAACAGGTTGCAGCCCAGCAGAGCTGAGGTGGGGCCGCCGGCTCACCACGAAGCTCGACCGACTTCACCCAGACAGATTAGCGGCAGAGATGGCTCAACCAAAGCCCCCCAGGAACTTACAGCTGGGTGAATTGGTCTGGGCCAGGAACTATGGAAGTGGGGCACCTTGGGTGGCAGCTAGGGTAATTAAGATAACGGGGCCCTTGTCATACGAGGTTATTCTGGAAAATGATCATATGGTCAGACATCACATTGATCAGTTACGGCGTCAGCAGGCCGGACCAGTCCCAGGTGAGGATCCTGAGGTTTTATCAGACACACAAGAGAACTGTCTTCCTCCGAGTTTGCCTACATCACCGGTGGCTGCCTCCAGGGACACGGTGGTACGAAGGGCCGTAGAGCCGCCGCCACTCATGGGCGACCTAAACGGCCATCATGATTCTGTTCAACTGGAGATGGACAATACTCCACTTGAACAGGACTCTCCAATAACATTGTGGCGGTCCACCAGGATCCGCGGGCCCCCGGCCTATCTCAAAGACTATGAATATTGAACAGACTGAGGATGATAACTATCTTAGAGGAAAGGGGTGTTATGTATTGAATATATATAAGGTTGTGTTAATCCCTGCTAAAGTGAAACTAACTTAACTCCAACTGCTTGTCAAGCTAAAATGAAACTAACCTTTAGATGACCCTGAGTGTTAACTCCAACTGTTTTGGAGGGAACTTTGAACATTCATATTTGGGCGGGTTTTTCAAGTATTGTGATTGGGTAAGGCCCTGTGGGCTCAGAGTATAAATTACAGGCAATTGCCTGCAGTTCTCCAGTTTTAGTTTGAGTCAATAAATAACGTTATAACTATGCTGGTCAGCTCCTTGCCCACTAAAGCCCACTACACAATAGGAACCACTCTAGACATTTCCGTAGTCATAGCCAGCATGACTATAAGCTGAAGCACATGGAATGCTGTTACCTTCCCACCAAAGTGGTACACATTTATCTACTCACATTGCATGCTTTTGAACTGCTAAGTGGGCAGGAGCTGCAACAAGTAACAAGAGCTCACCCCATTGCATATATATATAAAATCACATATATAGGTATATAATTCATCCTATAACTAATTTGAGATGATCAGCTGTTTTGAATATAATTTATAATCTTTGTTTAATAAAGAAATAGGCTTATATGTAGTAACTTACTGTGAGTTTTTTCCTGGATCCAAAATAAGTGTAATTTTAGAATTTTACCATGAATTAAATTAAAATATCTTTGAGTCTTTTTGGAACTCATTGATAAATCCACCTGGACCATGTGTGTACCCATTTTTTAAATTTGGAAAAAAAATTGCTATTAATTCATATAGCATGATGAGTCTAAAACTGGTAACCCCAATTTATCTAAATAATTCTCAGTGTTCTCTAATGTGAGATTTGGGGATTGTAAAATCTTATGAATTCAATATTAATGTTACTAATACTATGAGTAATATTATGACTTTTACAGTTGTCTATTGATTTTATGCATCACTTTTCCCTGGCTTTTTTCAACCCTCTGAGGTTTTGTCAGGGAGATTGGCTCCTGTTCCAGGAAGTGATCTTTCTGGTTGAAGTTTTGCTTGTTCAGAACTGCTGGAGAGACTGCCACATAAATAATTTATAGAGTCATAAATAAAAAAACTACCCCATCATGCTGCACACACTACCATCATAGCTAAGTAAAAACTGTAGACTAGTTTTTTGGGGGTGGTCTTTTTGTGGTTAATCCAAAATCCAGAACAGACATCTGGAGTTATTCCCAGGACATTACAGCTGGGAAAGAGCAGCAGTCTCATGAGAAAAACTTGGTGTCATAAGATTTCCAGCATGATGTCCAACTCAGAGGATTTTGGATAAGCTTCAGATTTTTAAATGCTTTTTCCCAAACCCCAAATCTCCTAACCTTTAGAAGGAGTGGGTTATCCCTTCTAGCTGCCAACACAATTAATTGTGCAATGTGTCACTGCAAAAGCCCATCTGTGAAAAACTGTGATATTTCATATGGTTTTTGAAGTCTTTGGAGCAGAATTCAAGAATTTCCAGACAAATACCTGGCAAGGAATAAAAGGAGTACAAAAGGGAACAGCTTAGTAAGCAGCTGTATTTCTAGAAAACCATTGATTTTTTATCTGTGTCCAATGAAAGTAGTATGGTTTCAATCAGTCTCACCATGCTGCACTTTCTCCTCCATGTTAGTTACTCAGGCTAGAAGCTGAAAACCCCTTGAGGCCCAAGAAAACAAATGGCTCATTGAAATGTTTACTTAGCAGCCGTAACTCCATCCACTAACAAATAGCAGAATGTTAAAATTTTGCTTGCAGTGAATGACAACAGAATATTCATTCACTAAATGATGATAATCGCAATTGGCTGACCAACCGCATTTAGCATGTAGTCCTTAATGGAACTATGTCTACATGGCAGGAAGCATGCAGCCGGGTACCTCAAGGTTCTGTATTGGGGCCATTGCTCTTCAACATCTTCATAAATGGTCTTGATGAGGGGATAAAAGGGGAACTCATTAAATTTGCAGATGACACCAAGCTCAGGGGTATTGCTAACAATTTGGAAAATAGATTCAAGATACAGAAGGATCTTGACAGACTTAAGCAGTGGGCACTATCCAACAAGATGATGTTCAGTGGTGAGAAAAGTAAGGTCCAGCACTTAGGCAGGAAAAACCAAGCACACAGATATAGATTAGTGTAAGGACCTGCTTCAACCCACATCTTAAGAAAGCATAACTCTTGCAAACAATTTCTTCCAACAGGAACTTTTATTTTTTATTTTTTTTAGAAATTTTATTTATTTTTTCAATCATAAAAAACAATCATAAGTAAACACAATAACCAATCAATAACCCCCACCCCCCCCAGACTTCCCAAACCTAATCCCAGAATAATATTCATATAAAAGTAAACAAATACTAATATCTCTAACTCTACAAAATATCTTAATCTACAAGAAAAGATAGTAGAAATAAACCAACTTAAAAGATTCTAAAAACCTAACTTATATTCTACCACTTTATGTTTATTTTGAATATAAACAATCCATCTTCCCCATATTGATAAAAATTGTTCATTCGAATGGTTCTTCAAATAAGCCGAAATCTTTGCCATTTCAGCAAGATACGAAACTTTCAATCTCCAGTCTCCCATCGTTGGCAGAATTGGGCTCTTCCAGTTTTGGGCTATTAACAATCTAGCAGCAGATAAACAATAAAGCATTAAGT
>NW_015387384.1:461032-462809 GCF_001527695.2 Protobothrops mucrosquamatus
TCAGCAAGATACGAAACTTTCAATCTCCAGTCTCCCATCGTTGGCAGAATTGGGCTCTTCCAGTTTTGGGCTATTAACAATCTAGCAGCAGATAAACAATAAAGCATTAAGTTCGTTTCTTTTACATCTAAATTCTGCACAATACCTAAAAGAAACAACTGTGGGAGAAAAATAATCCTTTTTTAAAAAATCTGCTGTACGTTCCACCATAATTGTATCCAAAAAGCCTTGATAATCTTACAAGTCCACCACATATGAAAAAAAGTTGCATCTGGATGACCACACCTCCAACACTTGGATTCATAATTCGGATAGATACGAGACATAGTTGAAGGATCCAAGTGCCATCTATAAAACATCTATAAAACATCTTATAAAAATTCTCACGTAATCACCCAGATTAACTCCCAAGTGTCCATAGGTATTGTTTCTCCTATATTTTGAGCCCATTTAATCATACAATCTTTGACTAGTTCCGTTTCTGAGTCCAATTCTAATAAAACATTATATATCCTCTTAATATGACCTTTGGCACCATCTCTTACTTGCTTCAAAAAAATCCCATCTTCAGAAGCAAAAGAAGTCTTTTTATCAATTCGCCATCTATCTTGAATTTGTCCATACAAAAGCCAAGAAAAATTTGGATTATTTTGCTTTAAGTCATCCATTGATTTTAAGCACCAGTTACCACCACCACTCTGGTATAACAAATCTTTATAAGTAAGTCCCTCTATCACCACTCCTCCCAACAGGAACTTTTATTAAGAGTAGTTGATAGTAGGCATAAAAGACAGGATCTGAGGGATTCCCTTACAGATGAATGTTTTAAAGTGTCCCTAAGCAAACCCCACCCCACAGTTCTTCCGGGCAATTCAGACCAGCAAATTCCTAGGTGTTAAATCCAGGAAAGATAAGTCTGGCTCCGTTGTGCATGATCATTCAACAGCTCTTCACACCTTATTTTGATGACGGAGAAATAAACCAGATCCCGGAGGTTTGTATCTCTTCACCCCCCTTTTCCTGGCTGCCCGGTAGGGAGGTGAAGTTCAGAGGGGGCCATAGGATAAGAGGCAAATTGTTACATTGTAATGGTTAGCAGACATGAAGGCGAATAAACAAAAGGTTACTTTGTAGTGAATAGAGGAAGTGAAAGTAATAAACCCGCATGCATATCCCCCTCCCCCTTGGGAGTATGGCAGGATCCAGGGAACTGGATTCTGACAATTAAGCAGTACCTGGCTCAGCAGTAATAACTGTAAAAGGGATCTAGGTGTTCTAGTGGGCCACCACTTAAGTATGAGACAGCAGTGTGCTGCAGCTGCCAGAAAAGCCAATGCAGTCTAGGCTGCTTCAACAGAGGGATAGAGTCAAGAACACCGGAAGTGATAGTACCACTCTGTCCTGTATTAGTGAGGCTATATTTGGACTACTGTATCCAGTTCTGGATGCCATACTTTTAAAAAGATGCTGGGATCCTAGAAAGACTGCAGAGAAAAGCAACAAAGATGTTAGCAGTCTGGAGGCTGAACTGTACGATGAACAGTTAATGGCACTAGGTACATCTTGCCTGATGAAGAGAATAATAATAATAATAATAAACTTTATTACGGTCATAGACCAGCAATAGCCATCACTTTTTACAATATATTAAATAATAATAATAATAGTAAAAATAGTACTAACATTAATAGTAAATAATAACATCCCTGTTAAGAAAATACATGTTCTCAAAATGTTAGGGTCACTCCCTAGTTTACGTGAGTGGATAGCCGATTAA
>NW_015387384.1:466670-472573 GCF_001527695.2 Protobothrops mucrosquamatus
GGTTTAAAAAGGGTTTAAAAATAGGTTTAAAAGGGTTAAAATAGGTTAATATAGATAAAAATAGGTTAAAAATGCAATGTTAAAAGGGATTAAAAAGTTAGAAGTTAAAATAAAAATAAAAGAAAATAATAATAATAAAAAAGCTTTTGCTTTTGGAGGAGCTCTTTACAGCCTTTGCTGCCTGTCCACCATCTTGGCTGTAGGTTCTGAAGAGCCTGATGAAGAGAAGGATTAGGGATGACATGATAACTGACTTGACTTGGGGGGCTCTCACAGAGAAGAGGGGTTAACTTATTCTCCAAAGTAGCTGAGGGCTGCACAAGAAGCAATGGGTTGAAGCTTGTTAAAGAGAGATTCAACCTGGAACTAAGGAGACATTTCTTGACAGTGAGAACAATTAATCAATGGAACAACTTGGCTTCTGGAATTGTGGGTGCTCCATCACTGGATGTCTTCAAAAAAAGATTGGAGAGCCGTTTGTCCAGGATTACATAAGGTCCCCTGCCTTGGACAAGGGATTGGATCAGAATATCTCCAAGGTCCCTTACAGCACTATGATTCTATGTTTCTATGATTTCTTCAGTCAGGTTAACTTTGAGACCTGAGACAGGGCACATTCTAAAGTACTTAAGACTGTTGCTTCATGCAGTTGGCACTGTGGATGGGTAGAGAGTTCAGGATGAGCCAAAGGGGCGACTGGCTTTTGCTGCAACGCCGCTGCAAGATGAGTTTGGCACAGTCATTTTTCACCAATTGGTCTATAGGGAAATTGGTGTACCAGATTTATGCAAATTGGCTCTTAGCAGAGCAGATGTTTGGAATAAAATATTTCTTGGATGAGTTGCAGGATTACTCACTACTAAAAAACATTTATGTATCACTGGATACAAGTGCCTCCATATTTTATGTGCCCAGTTCAGATCTATTTCTGATCCTTGTCTAAGGGATTCTATTTGCATGCATGTGTGTGTGTGTGTGCGTGCATGTGTATGTTGTAAAAAAGGTGTTAACTACAAAGTACTTTTCAGGTATGTGTGCAAGAAAACCAAATAACCATGTTAGGAAAAGGTGTACATGATTTATAATTCTTCCCATTTTTCACCACCACCATCGCCATATCCAATAAGCTACTTAGCATTTCTCACACAAGCTTCATGAATCTGCTGTTGGAGGCAGGAACATGATATAAGTGATACACTTCTGCAGGATTTTAGATATAACTGATGGAGTATGGAGAATACAGCTAGTCCTCAACATAAAACCATTTGTTTACATGGCAGTTCAAAGTTACAATGGCATTGAAAAAAGTGACATGACTGGGTTTTACACTTACAATTATTGCAGCATGTGATCAAAATTCGGGTGCTTAACAATTGGTATTTATGACAGTTGGACTGTCCCAGAGCCACATGATCACTAATTGTAACCTTCTCAGCCAGCTTCTGACAAGCAAGGTCAATGGGGGAAGCCAGATTCTATTAATGATCCCATGACTCACATAATAACTGCAGTGATTCACTTAACAACTGTGGCAAGAAGGGTCATAAATGGGGCAAAACTCACTTAACAACTGTCTTGCTTAGTAATGGAAATGTTTGGTTCAATTGGGGTCATAAATTGAGGACTACATGTACCCTTGAAAAAAGAAAACATTCTCAACTCAAAATGATATGTTGTCTAAAAAAAAACAAAGTTGGAAGGGACTTTGAAAGTTTTCTAGTCCAACCCCTGCTCAAACAGGAGACCCTATATCTTGTCAAACAATTGGCTGTCCAATCTCTTCTTAAAAACCTTCAATGATGGAGCACCTACAACTTCTGGAGGCAAGTGGTTCCACTGAATAACAGTTCTCACTGTCAGAAAATTTCTCCTTAATTCTAGATTGGATCTCTCTTTGATAAGTTTTCATCCATTGCTTCTTGTTCCTCCCTCAGTGCTTTGGAGAATAGGTTACTAGGACCAGGGCTTTTTTTCTCATAGAACACCCAGAACGGAGTTCTGGCACCTTTTTGGGATGGAACCTTGTAGGGTAGGCAAGGCGGGTTGTATGACGTGTTTGAGTTCCGGCACCTTTTTTTTTTTTTTTTTAGAAAAAAAGCACTGACTAGGACTGTTAGATCCCTCTCATTGTTACAGCTATTGAGCCAGGTACCACCTACTGTAAACCTGTGCTTTTTGTTTTTCTTGTCTAAGTGTAAAACCTTACTTTTCTCACCATTGAATTTCATTTTGTTGCATAGAATCTGTGTTCTGTCAACATCCTTCTGAATCTTGAGGCTATCTTCTGGGGTATTGGATATTCCTGTCAGCATGATGTTAACTGCAAATCTGATAAGTTCCCCTTCTATCCCCTTATCTAAGCCATTTATAAAGATATTGAAGAGCTCTGGGCCTGAGATAAAGTCTTAGAGTACACCACTGCATACTTTCTTCCATGAAGATGCAGCTCCATTAAGGACAGCATGTTGAGTACTCTTCTTTGTGGCAGCCCATCAAATATTGGAACACTGCTGTCATGTCACCCCTAGTTTTTCTTTTCACTAGACTAGTTATACCCAATTCCTTCTTCATATGTTTTAGCCCTCTAATCATTTTTGTTGCTCCTCTCTGCACTCTTGGTAGAGTCTCAACATCTTTTTTATATCATGGTGACCAAAACTGGATGCAATATTCCAAGTGTGGTCTTAACAAGGCATTATAAAGTGATAAAATATAATATAAAATATAAAATGTTAAGAGTTCCACTTTCTCCCAATTGCTCATCATCTTTTTGCCATTTTCTCCCATTTATTGACCAATTGTTTCCTTGATCTTTTTCTTGTTTTTTACATATTGAAATAAGCTTTTAAAATTGTTTTTGACATTTGTTTAAGTGTTAGTTCAATTTGAGCCTCATCTTTCTTGACTTCATCCTTGGAGATTCAGGCTATATGGGGATATTCTGTTTTAGTTATGTGCCCCTCTTTCCACTTTTTTATACTTGTCTTTTGTCAGCACCTCAAAAGGAGGTTTCCTATAAAATGTGAAGGATTGTTTTTACCAAATTTAAGAATTCCTTTAGAAGGATAATGCCTGACATCCACACTTGGGAAAGAATCACACAAATTAACTTGGCACAAAGAAAAAAAGTTGGTTTGAACAAATTCTGGAAGAAAGTTAGATTTTGGATGACAGCCCTCGATTAAGACAGATGGTGCCTGCAAGAGTCCACTGAGATCTAAAAGAGAATATTTCAGCAGTAGACAAAAAGCCAATGAAGAGAATTGAACTGAATCCACATCTGGGATGTCCATTATGGGCATGTTCACAGAGATGCATGCCAATATCATAAACAAATATCCTGATTTGTACAACTCAGAAAACAAAGTTTGCAAAGGACATGAAAGTCAACAAAACTATTATGTAGTGGGTTTCATAGGCAATAACCAGACCAGCGTAGTACAACAGCGTTTATTGAGTCAAAACAGAACTGCCTAAAACTGGCAAATGCTTGCAATTTATACTTTCTGCCTCTAGGGCATCAGCAAATCACAACATTAGCTCACTCCCGCCTAAACTTGAATTTTTGAACTTCCCTCCAAAACAGTTGGAGGTTCGTTAGTATCATAATGTGTTAAGATTAGTATTAATACATAACACCCCTCCCTCTAGGATAGTCGTTATCCTACTTGATTACAGTGCATAGTCCTCAAGGTAGGCTGGGGGCCTGCGGATTCAGGCGGACCGCCGTAATGTCAATTGGGAGTCCTGATTGACTGTTTGATTGTCCGTCCCTGGTTGACCCAAGGCATGATGGCCATTTAGGTCATCTGATGGGAGAGGTGGTTCCATGACCTGTGGTGCCTCTGTTTCAGCGGAGATGGCTCGGGCAGGTGTGGGCAATTTCGGACAAACGTAGTCACCTGGTGTGTCCGAATTCCTCTCGGACTCCTCTTCCGGGATTGGCCCAGCCTGCCGACGCTGTAACTGATCAATGTGGCGTCTGACCACGCAACCATTTTCCAGAGCCATCTCGTAAGACAATGGCCCCGATACCTTAGTCACCCTAGCAGCAACCCAGGATGCCCTCTGCCCATAGTTTCTGGTCCATACCAGTTCTCCCAGCTGTAGATTCCTGGGAGGCTTGGGTTCAGCTTTCCTGTCAGGGTGGAGTCAGTCGAGCTTAGTTCTGCAGGGCTGCGACCCATTGCAGTGTTCGGGGTCATGTGTTGGCACAGAAGGAAATTTTTC
Organism: Protobothrops mucrosquamatus; assembly: GCF_001527695.2. Taxonomy (NCBI): domain Eukaryota; kingdom Metazoa; phylum Chordata; class Lepidosauria; order Squamata; family Viperidae; genus Protobothrops; species Protobothrops mucrosquamatus. Next base: position 470,901 of record NW_015387384.1, read on the forward strand.
AGGTGGTGATTCCAATCTCCCGTTGCTATCTGTTTGAATGATTCCTTGGTGGACCTCACCATACGCTCGGTCTGACCATTGGAAGCGGGGTGAAAGGGAGCAGAAGTTGCGTGCCGTATCATGTTGGCATTTAGGAAGGATTGGAATTTGGCTGCCGTGAATTGTTATCGGACGTCTGGCAGACTGTGTGTGGCGAAGAGCCGGCGTAGCTCCTGAATGACCCTGGCTGTGGTCATCGATGGGACAGGTACCACTTCCAACCTCTTGGAGTAGCTGTCCATGACAATGAGGAATACCTATCCTTGGAATGGGCCCACAAAGTCAATATGCAAGCAAGACCATGGGGCATGCATGGTCTCCCAGCGGTGCACTGGTGCTTGGGGCATTTCTGGATGGGTCTTTTGGCAGACCTGACAGCTCCTTACTTGGGTTTCAATGTCTTTGTCCAGGCCTGACCACCACAAATAACTCCTGGCTAGAGCCTTCATCCTCACGATTCCAGGGTGCCCCTCATGTAGGGAATCCAGCACCCTGGCTTGAAGACTGGGTGGAACAATGATCCTGCTGCCCCATAACACACCACCCTTGTGGGCTGACAGTTAATTTTTATGGCAGGTGTAGTGCTGGAACTCAGGGTCTGGCCGTGTTTCTGGCTATCCCCTCAACACCCAGTTGAGAACGCGGCTGAGCGTTCTGTCCATGGCAGTTTCAGCAGCCATGTCCCCTGCATGTAGGGGTGTTTCTGATAGGTTCTGGATTGCCAGGATATGTGCTGCCGGGGCTGGGTCCAGATCTGTCTGTGGCAGAGGCAATTGGCTGAGCGCATCACCGTGGCCCATTTCCTTCCCTGGCTAGTGGACTAACCTGTACGAGTAGGCAGCCATGAAAATTGACCATCGCAGCATCTGCAGTGACAGGATCTGTGGAGTTTGCCTGTCAGCCATAAAAAGGCCAAGCAGTGGCTTGTGGTCTGTGAAGACAGTGAAGGGTCGCCCATATAAGAAGTCGTGGAACAATGGCGAGGGCTTCTTTATCAATTTGTGCATAGTTCCTCTCAGCAGATGATAAAGTTCTTGAGTAATATGCAATGGGTGCCTCACGACCATCTGGCATTTGATGGCTTAGCACTGCCCCAATGCCATATGGCGAAGCATCGCAGGCTAGCATTACTGGCAGTTTTTCATTAAAATGAGCCAACACGGAGCTTGAGGAAAGCAGCGACTTGACTGTCTTGAATGCCCTATCGTGGGTGCTCGACCAGACCCAGGGCCCTTTTTTGTCCAGTAGACTATGAAGTGGTTCTGCTAGAGCAGCCTTGTGTGGCAAGAACAAGTGGTAGAAATGCTTGCAGTTCCCCCTGGATTTAGGTCTGGGGGCTTGTTGAATTGCCTTTAACTTGGTCTCTGATGGGTGGATTCCAGGAGCATCTATTCGGAACCCCAAGAACTCTGTGGAGTCCATGCCAATTTGGCACTTGTATTTTTTTAGTTTTAATCCTGCCTCACGGAAACATTGAAGTACTGCCCAGAGGCGTTCTGCTAGGACTGCCTCAGATTCTCCTGCGATCAAGATGTTGTCAAAGTACGGGCAGATGCCTGGTATGTTTTTAAGTGTCCATTCCATGATGCTTTGGAACAGCCTGGGGGCTACCCTTACCCCAAACTGCAGGCGGC
>NW_015387384.1:473370-474380 GCF_001527695.2 Protobothrops mucrosquamatus
GCCGCCGCCGCCCGGGGGCTCAGGCCGCTCCTCGGGGGTCACGTCCTCGTGCCGCTGCCGCTTGAGCGGAGGGTCTGGCCACCCGCCGGGAGCCGCAGCCGCGACGCGCCCGCCCGCGAGGCATTCTTCCGTTGCCTTACCGGCTTTCCCGGCTAAAGAACCGCTCTTGCAAGGCCGTCTTCGACCGTCTCGACGGCAGATAAAATGGCCGCGCGCCGAGGCCGAGAGACCTGCTCCTGCCGCTCAGAAACCCCAGGGCGCCTGTGCCCACCTGCCCGCGAGGCATTCTTCCGTCGCCTCACTGGCTTTCCCGGCTAAAGAACCGCTGCCTCAACTCACCGGTGCAGCCGTGCGCGCGAGGCGGAGAAGAGGGACGGACGGACGGACGAGGTGAGGGAGACGCGCCCTGAGGGATGCCCGACAGCAGCAGCAGCGGCGGCCGCTTCCTCCGCCTCCTCAGCCAGCGCTCCCGCCGTCCTGCCCGGCGGCCACTTCCAGGCTGCTTTCCCCCCCCTCGCCTCAGCCGAGGCGAGGGAGACGCGCCCTGAGGGATGCCAGCAGCAGCAGCGGCGGCCGCTCCGGCCACGCCCCTCTCGCATGCAACGAGTCGGGGAAGGGTCGTGGCGGTGAAGGGCTGCGCAGCTTGGAAAGGGGCTCCCGTGACCCAGCCACTGTGATGGAGCTCAGGAGGCTGGAGGGGCGGGCAGGTCCTGGAGGGGTGGCTGGGAGAGGGCAAGAGGTGTCGGGATGATGGGGGCTCCAGGTTGGCGGGTGTGAGAGGGCAGCCGGAGGTTCTGAGGCCCCGGATGTGCCGCCAGGCTCTCCGCCAGAGCCTCCCCCCATCCCCGGGCAATTGTGCGGAGCTGCTTGTGCATCCTTGGCAGCGCCTCCCCCCTTCAATCTCCTTCCTTCTCCATCTCCAACTCCATCCCTTCCCCTTCAATCTCCCTCTCCTTCCTTCTTTCCTTCCTTCCTTCCCCCTTCCCGGATGTGCTGCTGCTTGGCTCTCC